>NC_086051.1:16100147-16403296 GCF_947568885.1 Cydia strobilella | reverse complement strand
TCTTAAATAATAGCGCCAGGGACATTTTACCGTACACAACTTTTTAATATAAGCCCTCGACTTGGATGACGTGTGTAGGTTTAAGCGTAAATGTTTTTGTAAATATTCCAATCCCAGTTTCAAAACTTGTTTTCTGACATATTTGAGTAGGTAATGAACTGTTACGATGACGATGGCAACGGCAAAGTGTTAGAAATACTCTGCGAGTATTATCAGTTACCTATCAGTTATTTCAGCAATGGATGCTTTATATTTGAATAATCACGCAAAAAGGATTAAATAAACAGATTTGGTTGTTTATCATTTCAGATTGCTTTGAACTTGGAATTATTATGTATATGATACTTTTATAGCGAAAATCATCCCCTTAAAACAGCGGAAAATGGATTAAAATTGCTACAGATGTAGTGCATTATTATTTTCCATCGTATTTTCATGGGAAAGTGTCTTACTATTTCTGTCAGTCGGTACAAAAAGTATTGAGGTTGACTGAAGTAGCATTAACGTTTCCGAGAAAATGCGATGGAAAACAATTATGCCCTACATCTGTACCTACTTATTTTCTAAGCAAACGGTCGCTGACATAGACTTATTTATGATTTATGATAAAGAATAAATAACAACCACTACAAACCGGTAGCCTAATGCGGCAATAAATCGATCTACACGTCAAATTGAGCTATCAAACATTTACAAACACGTCCCGCGGGAGTGACAAATTTGAGAGATATAAAACGAAGAGTCATCCTTGTACAACTATTTATAGACAGAATAGTATCAATAGGCTTATTGTCATCACCAGTCAATATAAATAAAACTTTATCATAATCGTATAAGGCTTTATTTCGAGTGGGAGGGTTATTGGATTCTGTAGTACGGGCACGTTCGGATACTATATTGAATTCATTTTATATTCTCGAGGGACCGAGGAAAGAACCATTGTTTTCATAAACACGTCTAGTTGTTTCCAAGTGTTGTGACCTTGGCGTTTTCATTCGGAGTTTTCAAGTTGGAGAGATTTGCATTGAAATACATTGAAAAATAAAATAAAAAAAAGTGATGGGGGAAATTAAGTTGCTACGCGAAAAGTACGGTGAGAATAGTTATTTGTTATACAAGGGTGCAAAGTTGTATTTTACCCGTGAGTGTGGAATTGAAACACGAGCAAGCGAAAGGATTCTATAGTTGAACCACGAGCGAAGCGAGTGGTTCTAAAATAGAATCCTGAGCTTAGCAAGTGTTTCAACACACGAGAAGTAAAATACATTTGCACCCGTGTGTAACACAAAACTTTTCCCCTCACTATAGCGAGGAAAGTGCACCATCCACAGGCGTTAGATTATCTTCATCACTGGAATTACATTTTTTTACGATAATACAATATTATAACAGAAAACTCTGGAAGTTGCGTATATTTACGTGTCGGAGTCGGTGAGAAAAATTTTGTTGACAATTTTGACATTTCTGGCGATGCGTTTTGAAATTGCATAGACTCAACTTGTGCGTTCAGAATTACATTCAAAATCATTTAAAAAAACAAATGTTTCTTATGGAATTTAAGGTAATTAAATAAAGCTAAATTTGGTATTTTTTATTAAATTCTCAAACCATTTATTTATGATAATTAATATCGAACGAACCATTATTATGAGCGTTTTACGTTTTGTTATCTGTCAGCAAAAGCTTCTTAAACACGCTCCACCCAAGGTCAAATTACTTTCCCCACTAGTGGATAAAGTGCGTTTTTCCCCGCTTGTTTTAAAGGATAAAAGACGGCTTTCCGAGCTAGTGAGGGGAAAAATTATTAACGGCTTTCTTGCTTGTGTAACTCCGTGTTTCTGTCTCAAACATAGATACGCCTTCAATTATTACGTTACTAAAACTAAATGAACGTTTTAACAACAGGTACCTACTGTACTACTATTTGACTTCTTTTTAAACAGTAAACTATTATACCTATAGATTGACTTCATGTCAATGGGAAGCTGATTGAACAGTCTAATCATCAAGCGATTAGACTGTTCAATCAGCTTCCCATTGACATGAAGTCAATCTATAGGTATAATAGTTTTCTGTTTAAAAAGAAGTTAAATGCTTTCTTGTTAGAAAAATGTTACTCCTCTGTAGAGTAAAAATTAGGATTGATGAATGAATTATATGTCTAATAGATGTTGTAAGATTATCAAATTATATTTTTGACATGAATAATAAATATTAGTGTTTGGCTTTATAAATGAAATATTATAATTATCGTTTTAATGATGTATTACATTTTAATTTTCCTTTTAATGAAATTTAATTTCAATATTTATTGTTCATGACAATCGATTTTATATTGTTTTTTTTTTTCTCTTTTGTTTATGTAATATTATTATGTATGGCCACGTCATGAGGCGTGATGAAAGCCACATGACGAGAGCGGTATTAAACATAAGGGAGGGTAACCGAGGCCGAGGACGACCCCCCACAACTTGGAGCAGCACCGTTGAAGGAGACATGGAGGCAGCAGGCATAGATAAAAGTATGACAGCAGACCGCATAAAGTGGCGTAATGGTATAAGGAGGGCCGACCCCAACTAGAGATGGGAATAATAATGGCCAGGAAGAAGAAGAAGTTTATGTAATATTATTTCTTAAAGTGTATTTAATTTGACGTTTTATATGTTGTTATAATTATTTTATTATATTTTTTGTATATAATATGATTAATATGTAAATTAATTTCAAACACAGTGAAAACTGTTTATGAATAAACTATGACTATGACTATGTTAGTACCATTGAAAGGATGAGGACAATTGGTGAAAATCTACTAAAACAATTTTTTAATAAAACTTTTCATGACCGCTTAGTAAAATATTCTAATACGCTTATATGTATAATTATCGGCAATACAACAACGCGTTCCGGGCAGTGATGGGGCTGCCTCGCTACTGCAGCGCCTCGGGAATGTTCGCGGCGCGCACACGGCGTGTTTTCATACCACTATGCGACTGCGCGCCGCGTCCTTGGTCCAGCGGGTGCGAGCCAGCCCCAACACAGTCCTAGCGATGATCGCGGACAGAGTGGACTGTCCTTACATCATGCACTGCTGTGACAGGCATGTAATTAAGACTGGGATAGGATAGGGACTTAGTGTATGCTTTAAATTTATTTTATTGTTTTATTAATACCAATTTTTCGATTTCAATTTTAATTTTATATTTGTTTTTATTATTTTTATGACGTGTAACACTGATTATGAGCCTTGCAGCTTGAAATAAATGAATTTTATTTTTATTTTTTTTATTTAATAAGTTCTATGTTATGGGGTCTAGAAAACACTTAACATCACATGTCTAAATTCATAATAATCCATTATTTATTCATATCATGATACAATAATAGATGACTGATATGTCATACGTAGGTACTTTGACCCTCATAGGGAACAGCATGTAATAATATCAACAACTTATAACATGTTTTACTGGACAACATAAGTACATTTCAGTTCATGTATCAGTTTACTCAGGCTAATAATAATTACTATGTCAAATCCAATAATTATCATGGGAAATGGGTTTAATGTAGTTTGATCTGATCAAACATTGCAAGTTAAATAAAAGCTTTTATAAAGATTTCTTATTATTATTCGTATTGGTTATATGCCAGGGCAGAATTGATCCCATGAGGTAGGCCGATCACTTATTTTAACCTTAACTTACGTAACCATTTGGTAGTCTTGTCACTTAGTCTCGGCACAGATTATATACTCGTAATATGGTCTCGGTACAAAGTTGTAAAAGAAACACATCTTTTCACCCACCTTACCTAGCTTATAATTCGTTGCCCTCTCGCGTTACAGACCCTTTCAAATTAGTTTATCGTATAATTAGTTACTTAAACTTCACAAAAACCCTTTCTTGTTAATAAATAATTAGAGTAGGGTGACGCGGCGTGTCAGCAAATTGCGGATTCAGTCCCTTTCGGACTGTCCCTACCGCGAGTCTTTTGTGGTGACATGATTACAGTAGGTACTAACCACAGATATAGAACGATGCAATGATAATTGAAGTCAGCAAAAGGGAAGCCATCACGTATATGAAGGTTTCATAAGTGTGAAAGAGACAGGCTACAAATGAAAAAACGTAGACAATGTTGAGCTTCACTGCGGCCGCTAGCGGCCGCTTGAATGTACCAACACGTAAGGCGGACTGGAAAATACGAAAAGCTGTGTTCAGGAGATACGGTGGTTGATTATAATTTTCTTGGAATATACTGTTATAAAAGCAAATAGTTTAGGCAATCACAAATACCCAGCCCAATATTTTTATTTAATTATTTTATGCTCCTTACGTAGGACTGAAACATGTATTTAGGTAACAACTTCGTATTATTAGATTGTCCCATTAAAAATGATATAATAAACCAAAGAACGAAAAAGAACGTAATAATACCGGTATTTTTTGTATGAAGAATAAACCGGTTCCGAGCTTTGCTTCTGATCCGATGACAGTTTGACATCATTCCGATTTTCGTCGCACTTTTTTTATTATTACAAGATCTTATTTAACTTGCCCTGTTAGTACGTATGTTAGTGTGGGTGAAATCTTGGAAGCTTTTCCTGATATCCGGTTGGGCTGAAATTTTGCATACCTACATATGTAAATCGGATGATAATGCAATTTTATGACATATAGCTGATCTGCTGATGGAGACAGGAGGGTGCCATGGGAATGTGATAAAACAACGCAAGCTAATTGTGTTTGGGGTTGTTAGAATTGTCTCTACGAGTATTAGAAAAGTACAGTCAGCGATAAAAACTTGTACCAAAAATTATTTTTCACATCACCAATTCGAAAAAGGGGTTTTTCTTCCCTGCTAGGAGGGATCAAAGTGGCACTTTTCTTCCCTGCTAGGAGGGATCAAAGTAACACTTTTCTGTTCTAGGACACTATTTTTGCATTTTTTTGCACATTATTTTTTTAGGTTATATTAGTACATTTCGATGCTAGTGCGGAAAGTATGTCATTACTTCACGAGTACCGAGATATCTCGGGACGAGTGAAGAATGACATTTCTGCACGTGTATCGAACGACGTTTTTTTAATACAGTTGCGAAAAAATAAGAAAAAGAACAAGTAAGGAATTCGAAACTTTTATATTATTAATTCTGTGACATCATTGACATTGACATTATCAAGAGGTGTTTTTTTAGCTGGGTGTTATTATTATTGAACCCACTTCAGTGAAAGATTTTTTTTAAATGCGCAGAAACAATTGTAAATATAAAACTTTGTTCTATTATTACTCAAATATCGTTAATTACGATTATTTGCCTTTGGAAACTTAAAGCAGAAAGAAAAAACGCCTCTTCTTTGACAGGCGTTCCGTTCTATTCAGACAACTTATTAAGAACGGTTTTTCAATATTCAATATAAAAAAATAGACGTGTTATAATAATGAAGAGGTAAGTAATAAAATATGAAATATGTATATTTTTCGTATTCTTACTTTAACACTAGGTTTTTATGTTGATTACGACGTTTAAAGGAAACTAATATTTACACTCATCAATAAGTAGTCATGAATTGGAACAAGAATAAATTTAAAAAAAATGGAGAAGTAAAAAGCACTAGTTCGCAGAAAACCAACTTTCCGCACGCTAAACAGCTACGTAAAGTAGCACTTTTTGAGCAACTGTATTAAAAAAAATTTTAAACATCATAATTACCTCATAGGTGATGTGAAAAGCAGTATGTGTCACATGGTAGCAAAATTATTTCCATCTTGGGCGTAACACACTTGAATCCCTCACTACGCTCAGGATTCTACTTCGCTTCGTTTAGGATTCAATGTACGCCCTCGCCGTAAATATGTCATTTTGCTCCCTTGTAACACAATCTACTATTTTTGCCTAAAACGTATGATATTTGACAGGTCATCTTGTTCATTATAGATCTGTGGAACGGCATCACTGTTAGACCATTTGTATACATTATGTCTTTCGAATAAGGTTTATTTTGAATTAACAGTGTGAATGGTACGCGGAAAGGCTTCGGGCTTAAATATTCATTATGATTAATGACAGTAGATGTATTTTTGGGGTGAAACATGTAAAGGGTTGTTTGTTTAAGGTTGACGTACCGTCTTTGACAAACAAAACGTGTATTAAATTATTAATGGTCCTTTTTGTTGTGTGTCCCAAAACCATTGTTGACATTTGTCTGATATCTAGTAATGATTAGATTTTTTTTTATTTTTTAATACACAAAAACATAGAAAAACCTAGGTTAAAATCGACAGATTTTGAAGAACTAACATTTCTATCCGACAAATTTTCTTAATCACTGACACTCAGATCACAATTTATTTAAAACAATTAAATAATATGTGACGATTTCAACTAAAAGGCCGAAAAAAACACATTGTCGGTTGTCGATGATTAATTTCAAATTGAAGCTTTATGGAAATAGCGTCTTATTGACAACCGACAATAAAGGATGACTCACGTTAGACCGGGCCGAGTCCGGGCCGGAGCTTCCGGTGCTTCGTTTTCTATGGAAGGCATCACGTGATCACCTGTCATGTCATAGAAAAGTAAGCGCCGGAAGCTCCGGTCCGGACACGGCCCGGTCTAACGTGAGTCATCCTTAAGTACCCTTTTGGTTAAAAACGGCAATTATTGTTTTACTAATCCGTAAACTAATAACAAGCTTATCAATTAGATATCGTCACTGGCCTTAACGTTCTCGAATTCCAATCTTCGTCGAGCCGAACGATGAATTCCGGCAGCGGGTGCTACTGCGGGCTACGCGGGCTCACCAGGCGCAAGCAGATAAAAACTTCAGGAGCGAATATCCAGAAATAAGTAGCTTCAATCATGCGTCTTCAGTTTTAAACCAAAAGAAAGGGCTGCATTAAACGCAGCCCTCGTTTTAACTTTATAACACAAATCACAAGCATTGAGTCAAATTAAATAAATAAAATCAGAGTTGTGCTATTTGCAACAAAATTCCAAGAGAAAATTAATGAGAAAAAACAAAAGACGGGCGAAAGGCTTAGTTTTTAGGGTTCCGTACCCAAAGGGTAAAAACGGGACCCTATTACTAAGACTCCGCTGTCCGTCTGTCCGTCTGTCCGTCCGTGTGTCTGTCTGTCACCAGGCTGTATCTCATGAACCGTGATTGAAATGATGAAATTTTTACAGATGATCTATTTCTGTTGCCGCTATAACAACAAATACTAAATAGTACGGAACCCGCGGTGCGCGAGTCCGACTCGCACTTGGCCGGTTTTTTTTTACAGCCGGCCAGTGCGCGCGGTGGCTGCACTATGCAGGTTTGCCATATTTACACAGTGTATGATATCATTGATATCTATTTCAGTTTATAAATAATAAGTTGTTTATAAGGTATGGTAAAACATATTACCTATTACTAGTGGCTCTCTGAGCAGTAGACCTCGCGTTAAGCTTAGAAAATGTAAAAGTGAAAAAGACTTAGTTCGTTAAGTCGCTATTACAGTGAACTCACAATAGTCTTAAGTCAAGCGCCATAAATGCTATTGGCGCTGAAGTATTTTATGCCTAATTCCGCATTTTGAAAAATTTTCTAAAACTAGATCGACAAAAAAAACCTATTTAATTATAGAATCTGGTCACAAATTTACACGAGAATCGGTTAAGAATTGCGACCTGTAGAGGAGAACATCCGGACATACGAAAGCAAAATGCCCGAGTTAAAACGGAGACTTTCGCTAACGCTACGGTCAATGTATTAAACTCGCTTAAAAAATATTTTTTAATACAGTTGCTCAAAAAGTGGTACTTTTTGTGGCTACGTAGCGTGTGAGAAGCTCAATTTCTCGAACTAGTGCTTTTTACTTTTTAGTTCCAAACTATACTTTCGAAACGCAGTTAAAATTGAATTTAGCGCGGAGCAGGTACCAGGGCCTCATGAGTTATGAGGAGGTGTCGTTGACCAACCCGCGCCGGGCCCGCGGCGTTCGTATCGCGGGCTGCGGCAGCCCAAGTATCGCGGGCTGTATAGGTACTTTTGGTTTTGGTTTGGTTTGGTGGTATGATTCTACTAATAATATATTAATTTATTATTTTTTCGCAATTGTATTAAAAAACGTCGTTTACAACACGTGTGAAATGTCTTTTCACACTAGTTGTAAAATGTACTATTAAATGGTTTTTTAAATATTCCTATGGATTGACACAAGGTTACTTATTTCTTACGGTAGAGGTACAGGATGCACACATATGGTATTTAGTGAAAAGAGTAGTATAAATGAGAAAGTATGATATGTGAGGGCGCAAAGGTTAATTTTATTCCGTTACAGCATAAATGTACTATGATATTTCCATTAAGGATGACTCACGTTAAACCGGGCCGCGTCCGGGCCGGAGATTCCGGCGCTTCGTTTTCTATGGAAAGCACCACGTGATCACCTGTCATGTCATAGAAAAGTAAGCGCCGGAAGCTCCGGCCCGGACACGGCCCGGTCTAACGTGAGTCATCCTTTACTCTGAGCCTGAACAACTTTAACAAAAAACTTATCGTTGATAAGTTTGAATATGAGAGATACTTAATTCGAGTTTCAATGTAAATGATTAATACTTTAGTAACTTGTTCTTGAATCGCTTTGTGAAGTTGTTGCGATATTCTTTGATAAATTCTTGGTTCGTGATAGTACTTAAAAATTATACTTTACCCGTTTCCAAAGGTATCCATATTAGCGCGTAAAAGTCTACGTATAATCGGGGACATTCCCGGTGAACCACCTCAAGGGCAAAATTCGTTTAAACGTCTTGCAGACATGACATGATTAAACATGTGGGTGTTAAAAAAAAGGTTAGGTAAAGTTTATTGCCGTCCATTGTTTTTGTGACGGGCGGCATTTGCAAACTAAGATAGGGAATCCAAAATGCGTCCTAATTGGTTATCTTTATGGGTAGGCGAAGCTTAGCCTAAACAACAACAACTGATAAATTGTCCGTACTACCTATTGTTTGTCTCATTACCTGTTTTTACCCTTTTCATTATTAACATAAAGAATCCAAAATGCATCGTAATTCGTTATCTCTATGGGCGGAGTTTAGCTCGCTCGTAAGGATCGAGGTAAAAGTTTCTGAAGTGGTTCACCGGGAATATCCCCGATTGTACAGTCGCCATCATATATATCGGAGCGGCCGAGGTGTTCACAATATCTGAACACGCACTTTAACGCCTTGACAATAGAGGCGTGTTCAGATATTTGTGAGCGCCTCGGCCGCTCCGATATATCTGATGGCGACTGTACCTACTCAACACAATGAGTGCCGGGAACCCGCTCGGAATCGTAATCGCTTACCATCAGATGATCTGTCTGCTTGTTTGCCCCCTGTATCATAATATGGATATCAGTGTCAAAAAAAGTGACGTATTTATCTTCAAACAAAAATGTCACTTTCGACACTGACTTATCCGATCCATATCGTATCTTTAGCAAATTTTTGACGTATCTTGAAGTTCGAATCAGGCCGTGATTCACTGCTAAGCTACGGTAGTAGCACTACGTCGTAGTGGATCCCCGGGTATGTGGCGAAAATCTTCGTAGAGGCAAAACGAGAATGTGTCGTGATCAATTGGTTTAAGTATTTTTGTTTTTAGGGTTCCGTACCCAAAGGGTAAAAACGGGACCCTATTACTAAGACTCCATGCACTGTCCGTCTGTCCGTCTGTCTGTCACCAGGCTGTATCTCACGAACCGTGATAGCTAGACAGTTAACATTTTCACAGATGATGTATTTCTGTTGCCGCTATAACAACAAATACTAAAAACAAAATAAAATAAATATTTAAGTGGGGCTCCCATACAACACACGTGATTTTTTTGCCGTTTATTGCGTAATGGTACAAAACCCTTCGTGCGCGAGTCCGACTCGCACTTGGCCGGTTTTTTATAACTACATGATGGCCAAAAATTACTTTGATAAAGATTTTTTACTGTGCATATTTTTGATAATTTTTACAAACGTTTGCGTTGTGTATCAAATCAAAGCCAAAGGAGAATATTTTGACGATAATACAATTTATTTCAGTTAAATGATTGTATGTAATTAATTAATATTATAAATTTTAATGACATTTTGTAAAATACGTGTAAGAAAATATTCCAAAAAAAAATTGTCAACGTGATTTTGGGCCAACGTGTACATACATAGATGAATAAAAATCATTTCACAATCTGAATAATGTCTAAAAATTACAAATTGGAGATCGTTTCGAATCGACAATATTGAGGAAGTTACCACGGAAAACCCTACGATTGAAAAGCATGTTCGTACGCTGTGTTTGTCAGACATGACAGGGTCGATCGACGAAACGAGAAGGAAATAGGGCGCAGCCTATTGTATTCTGCGTGAGTGACACTATTGTCTACCCAGCGAAATGCTTATTTGACAAGGCCGCCATTCCACATTGTTTTAATGTAATAATGTATTTTTCATTTCTCATATTTTGAAAGAGGGTCATTGTTGTTCTTAAAGGTGTGCAGAAAAAGATACGTTTCTGCACTAGAGAATTTTACGTTCCAAGTGCTCCTTTGCTATTATCCTCAAGAAATACTATAAAATATATACTTAGTCATGTTTTATAAAACACATGCATTTTGCTTTCCTCGTATTCGAAATGAAAAGTAGAGTGTTCAACTCGCGTGACAGGCATCATTTGAGAATTTTGAGCCTCAGACTATTGGTACTCTCACTGCGTTCGAGCGCCAAACTACCTCGGCAGAATTGAGTGCCTTTCATCTCTTGGTTTACAATCTCCTATTACAGTACATATGGTGCTACTTTAACGCACTAGTGCGATAGTTAATTAATAATTTATTAATTTATAATTAATTAGCGAGCTAATGATTTTTAAAGCGGGCAGAAAAATTTCTGAGGAAATTCCTTATGTCAGGCTAGATGGTAAAGACATGAAAAGAGTGTATCATTTTAAGTATCTCGGTCACATTGTCACCGATGACCTAAGAGATGACATGGACATGGAGAGAGAAAGGAGAGCGTTGGCGGTTCGTGGGAACATGCTTGCACGCAACCAGACGGAAGAGAACGGAACGGGGAGAGGGAAGTAACGGGAGACGAAAACCGAGGAAAAGGTGTATGGACTGTGTGAGAGATGATATGAAACGAACGCGAGTGAATGATGAGATGACGGGCGAGAGAGAGGTATGGAAGAAAAAGACATGCTGCGTATACCCCAAGTGAATGGGATAATAAGGGCTAGCGAATGATGAATGACATTGCAACCAAAATATAATTATTTTAATATTAATAGTATTGTAGGGTTAAATCATTCCAACGAATGGGCCAATACCTCTGACCTCTCACTTATAGGCGCTTTAGATAATAGCTTTAAAACAGCCATGTCACAAGCTCTCTTATAAGGTCGAATTATCCACCGGCCGAAATGTGTTCAGCGACAGTGGTCCGATTCCTGCGTCTTCCGTCCGGACGTTTGTAATTCACCAACCATTCCCTTTAGCTGAATGATCACTTTATTTCTGTGGCGATTCTCTATAACGTAGCCACAAAATTTAATGAATTCATTCATAATATGTCCATGCAATTTAGCAGCTCGCGGTACAGTCGAAAATTTTATTCTATGGGAAGTTTAGTTCACTGCTAAGTGACTTTGATCAGTCCCACAATCAAATTGTGGTAGCTGCTACTGGCCTTTAGTGGATTTGGTTGGATACGATAACTTCTAGCTGTTTCAAAACCGCACTTAAGCACTTGTGTTTAAGGTTCACTTTACTATAAACACTATTAGCACTGTTTCTTCACTATTACACTTCACTATCACATTTTTACAAACTTCTTTTGGTTATTGGTTTCAAAATTAGCCTTGGCTACATAGACATAGTATATACAAGTAGTTATAGACGCGCCACCGAGCGACCGGGGGTAAGAGAAAGAATATTCATATAAAATTTGGACAGCATAGGATTTTTTCTCTTTTGCTCTTATAAATTACGGTATTTCGCCATCGCCTCCTACCTATGATGCCACCCGGTCGGTGATAAAGACAAAGCATGGCACTATTTTCTCTTTCCTCTTATAGGAATCGCAATAAGACTATATTTCTCTATCAAAGAGTGTCAGGTCCTTGCTTGGCTACGATTCGTCTCCATTGCTTTAGGAAAACTCTTTATTAGATAGTTTACATTTTAAAAAGAGACATCTAGCGAGCTATTCAGCTACTTATTCAAAGTATGTAATTCTCAACAAATACGCTTATACTAATAATACAAAAACATAATATACTTAGGTAATATAAACTCGTAATATGTAGCTGTGAATTTGTGCATATTTTATTCTCTGTAAAAGGCGAAATATTACTTAAATGTGAAATAATTCCACATCGCGTTTCACGCCTCCCACATACACCGATCATATTTATGACACGTAAAAACGAAACAGTTTTCCCTAACCATTACACGCATACAAATTGCAGGGCCAAATTTTATTTTCTCTTTCTGAAAATATTCTATTGTTTTTGTAGAATGCATTGTTACTTAATGTATTTACACAGATAGGTAATGGTATTTTATAGTAGTTTATGTGACTGCTACATAATGAAAGGCATTAAAACTCGAGTGTGGGTTTATGAAACGAACGTAGTGAGTTTCATAAAAGAATCACACGAGTGTTTTAATGCCTAATTATGTAGAGTTACATACACTGCTTTATCTTCACACATTATAAACTTTCTATGATATATTCACTAACCTCATATTACAGCCGACATTGGGGCATAGTTGCTTCCTGGCGGAATTCGCGGATATGAGGTGGCGTCTCCGAAATATCTTTATCGCACATTTTACACGAAACTTTTGCTAGAGTTACTTTAAAAACAACATAACAAATTATTTTTTACTTACAAACTAATTAAAAGATAAACTGCACGTCAAATGGCGGCAAAGAAAACTTTTTTCACGCATGTCACGCATCCGTAGTTTTTTTTTTATATTCAGAGACAAACTAGAGTGGGGGTCGATTGCCATATCGTTCGATGCCAACTAACAAGCGAGGTTTGTCAAACTTGTATGCAATTGACATTTCATTTCGAATAAAACGTCATCTCGACTGATATTAGAATAGAGGTCAAATCAAATTTCTTTGTTTTTCAGAGACGTTCGAAATTTGAATAAAATAATATTATTGAAATCGATGTTATTATTTAGCAATAATAACATTTCCACAGATAAAAATATTTGCTGTAACAAAACAGTTTATCTTAATATTGGCCATTATTTACGGATTTTGAAGGCATCATAGAGGGTTTATGATATGTGTGTAGATGAAATATTAAAGACAACATTGAACATGTTAAGCTGTCATATACGCTTAACCCTGATTTCTTTTAAAATAAGAATTTCTTATCCATTACTGGGTGCCGTAGAGTAATTACATAAACTGCACAACAAAAACACACTTCACTAACATAAGTACAATCTACACTAAATTTAGCGTATCATACTATATGTCAAAAGCATTCTCTGATAAGATAGCTTTACAATAAGAGATATATATTTTTAAATTATTTTTTAACAAGCAGAAACGTCTGCGAATTGCTATTAAGCTTAGAATAAATTTAAAAGCGGAAAAATTATTGCCTTGGGTGAGACTTGAACTCACGGCCTCTGGATCGATACTCCAGCGCTCTGCCATCAGCCAAGAACCAGAGGCCGTGAGTTCAAGTCTCACCTGAGGCAGTAATTTTTCCACTTAAATATATCTTTTTTATAGAAATTACAAAACAATTAAATTATAGAACAAATAAGGTTGACTGAAAGAGAATGCCTCATGGCATTATGTTCGCCTTTTGTACACTAAGACTTTCTTTTGTGCAATAAATTATAAAAGTAAGTAGTAAGTAAGTAGTGTAAGTAGTAGTTGTAATTGTATGTCACAATATGGGACCTGTCCTGAAATAAATACTATTCATTCATTCATTCATTCATAAATTAATTAATTAATTAACTTAACTGTAGTAGTAATTAACTAAATTTGAACGGGAACTATGAGTTATATCTCTATTTGGAAAAAGAACCAACGGTGGCAAATAGGTACTATTGGTGCGTTGTTTCATACGCTTCTAGTACCCTGTGAATCCAATACACTGTGTCTGCAGTTATCTGTCTATTGTAGTTACTTACTTATTTACTTAGGTACTTACTGTCCGCGCGCGAATTCCGTGCACGGATGAGGAATGTTAGGAATGTTGGGCGTCATGACCGAGTGGTGTCATTTTGACATGTTTTGAGGTACGGGCGCGGCGCACACCCTCCCACTTCCTCGACCTCCGAATGCACGGAATTGGCGCGCGGACAGTACTTGGCTGGCGCGATGACCAAAAATGAGTATTGGCCTCTGTCGCGCCAAGCGCCAAGCGCGATGTAAGTTGGTAAGTGGTATCAACCAGGTTCTACTTTGTCATGTGGCAACACTGACAGATAGAATGACAGTTCTCATGGCGGGGAAAAGCACGATGGCGCCATTAGAGAAAAAATGGAGGTACGTGCATGAGGTGTTCGACGGCGCTGGGTGTACTGAGTCGGTAAACGGTGCGCCTTCACGCTCTAACGAGAGCCTGCCCAGGTGAGTGTTTATACACTTATTTATTCGTATATAATCGACATCCTAGCTACATGGGAGTGGAACAAGGGGTTAACCAACGGTCCTTGGTTAACGTAGTTTCACTAAGGTGCAGTCCAATCTCGACATTGGACTGGGAAGCCCGGGGCTTCCCTGAGTGTGTATCGGGAGCACACAGGCAGGCATGTAGTACGGTCGGTTATGAGTTGGAGTATAAGGGCCGGATCTAGGGGGCAGGCATATGGAGGATCCCGTGGGGGCACCGCCCCCACGTCCAGGTGGTGTGCAGGACACCAGGGTACTAGACGGTAGTACCTAGTCTGGAGGCGAACCGAATCGTACGGGAGAGTCACTCTGGATAGGCCAGTAGACTGCACTCTCATATTGATACAGATGTGCGATGCCAACTCGGAAGTAAATGTACTTGTACATGTAACAGTGTGGTCGTAGGTCGGCCCCTTCTCCTACTCTCATGTAGCATGGTGTTATGTGTATTCATGATGATATGTTTTGTTGCCCAGAGCAATCTATACCCAATTGGATTCAGGCACTTGTATTATGCATAGCTGGGTATAGAAGGCGCGACAGCCTCCACCACAAGAGCACGCCACTTCGCTCGGTCCAGAGCTGTATCACGCCAGCTTTCGCCAATGCCGAGCTCACGGAGATCTGCCTCCACTCGATCGATAGGACGACCAACAGGACGGCGTCCAGTTGGTCGACCCAAGTGGGCCCTTGTGGTTGCCCACCTCCATCCATCCATCCATCCATGTGGATCCATCCTTACGAGGTGGCCAATCCAGCGGAGACGATGCGTCTATCTATCGTGGTTACAGTGTATTGGCACATAATAAGTAATAGTATTATCATACAGAACGGCTACGCACCGCCCCGCCCCGACCTGAATTACCTCGCCCCGCGACAGCAGATTGACGGCCGTTTGCCGGCCGCTCAGTACTATTTTTAAGCAACTTACTCACACTATGCCGCGTGTACAGACGTGCCGTTCACACATAGAAACGCAAGTGATTTTTGATGTATAGCGTGTCCGCCCTGTGGTATTGGATTCACAGGGTACTTACACTTAAAACATCTGTCTTCCTGAACCCCTAGTTCAATTTACTTTGATAGCTTGACGAGCGTTCGCGTTTGCGTTATGTCTATTTTTGTATGGAATTTTGAACAGCGCACCAAGCGGGACGTTTTGGAAGCTCAAGACCCCATACAAAATGGCACTTAACGCAATCGCATACGTCACGTCACGCTATCGAATGAAATTTACACTAGAGCTACTAAATTCCAAAATAATACTGTCAAGTAATGTTTTATTTCAATTACACTTTCAATAAAAGCCCAAATTCGTCACAAACCAAATCGGTTCTGAAATATTTGAAACACTTAAATAATAATTGTCTGCGGAAAGACGCCTTTAATGCTTAATTGCGTTATAAACCACCATTTAAGTAAAGCCTGAGAGCCATAAATCCTTGAGATTTTATCCTTTAATATATTGGGGGTATTTTGTAGAGATGCCACGAATATTCGGCAACTATTCGGTATTCGGCCTATTCAGCCACTTTGCCGAATATTCGGTATTCGGCCGAACGTTGCCTACTATACCTAAAAAGAAAAATAAATGTGTGTGCGTGTAATCTTTACGCGCGATTGAAGTAAAACGTCTTTGACGATGACGTTTATCGCTATGTTGGCACTTTGATGTGTGTCCTATTGTGCGTGTGTCACTACTGAGTATTACTTCCGTCAAAAAAAAATCTGAGTGACCCTCTAGTCGTGCATGAGTCGCGCCTAAAGAAGTTTTACTTCGTAAATTACACAATAAAATGAGCCAAAAACTAAGGTACTCGTATATTTAATATCTAAAATGTATTCTCGGAATGTTGTTAAATACGAAGCCCCTTTTTTGAGCATTTGTTGATTACAAAATATTTTATTTTATCATGGGTCTGATTTGATTGATTCGTTAATTCTGTTGCACTAAAAATATATCTTAGCAAACGTGATTTGTTGGCAAACAGTTTTCATAATAATTGTGTGTGTGTGACTCAAAATGTTCCCATGTCATTCCGAATATTCGGCGCTACGCCTGAGAGGGGCCGAATATTCGGTATTCGGCCAAAACCCCGTATTCGGGGCATCTCTAGTATTTTGCTACATCTGTGATGTTCTGGTTCTGTTACGGAGACTAATGGTGGAATTTAATATAAAGGTAGGATTTTTCTGTTTGTAAATATTTTATGTTTTAACCTTTCGTTTGTGTGTGGGTTTTTGGAAGATTGTGAATATGTACATGATCATATCTTTGGCCGTTTAGTATCTAGCTTAAATCTCTTCCTTAAAAATTAAAAAAGGTGACTGAAAATAGTGTTTAGTACAGACGAATGATACGACAGAAGAAAACATACATAATACAACTTTTTGTATCTTTATGGTAAAAAATCATATGGGATCAAAAAAAAAGTATTTAGGTAAAACAAATATTCTTGTATTCACGTACATAACAAAAATAAAAAAGATATTGAAACTAATTTAATAGGTAATAAACTAAAAAAATTAAAACTCAACTAGCGTTAAAATAAAACTACTTAAATATTTAAGTAATTTAGAAAAAATACCCACCTATGAAAGTCTGTCCACTGCGGAAGGGTGCCCATGATTATGAGGCTAGCTACATTACCCCGCTGGATAGCTATGCTATTTACAATTACAAGGTAAGTACATTATATTGCATTAAAATAACGAGTAAAATAAAAATTAAATATATGTACGAGTACTATATTTAATTTATTACACGATAAATGCCATGTTGATGATTGATGATACATTTAATACGATACATGATCTCCGATTTCTCAAAGAGAATTGTACCGATTTGTGAAATTTGAATTGAATTGAATTGAAATAGCCTTTATTCCTGACTCATAGTTTTTACATTACAATTAAATTAGTATATGTATCTATATTTTATTTATTTATGCTCTTTCTTTCCTGCTTCTTTGTCAGGCTGTCTTTGACATAGGCCTCGTCGAAGCGGCGCCACTCATCGCGGTTTTTTGAGAGTCTTCTCCAGTCTTTAGGAAAGTCATCTTCCCATCTTTTGTATGGATTTGTGAAATTAGTAATATGTAAGTACAGTAAAGTACAGTTTTTTTGTAGTATTTTTATTGACTGCAATAAAAACAATAATAGCATTGGTGATGATTCAATGACCACAAAATGATGGCATTTGAAATTGTGACTTTTTGTAGGTTGTTTACCCCCAATCGCTTCAACCCTCACTCCTCTCATCTTCATACTCCTTGAGGAACCTGACATGGAAGTTGGCAATCTGCTCCATAATGTAGTTAAACTCCTCGCGAGGATGCAGGATGGTGGTGCGGAAGTGCAGCGTGCCTTCGGCTTGCCCGAATCCTGAACCTGGTACTACGCAGACCCCTGAAGCATTTATAAAGATAAATATAAAAGACGATCCATGACGATCACAAAACACGTACGTACATGTACCTACAGACAACAAAATATACATATATATATATATATATATATATATATATATTATAGGCAAATTCTTACACAAATTGACTAAGTCCCACGGTAAGCTCAAGAAGGGTTGTGGGTACTCAGACAACAGAATACAGAATACAGAACTTTATTGGTAAAAGCAAATTTTGCAGGTCACATTTTACACTTATAAAAAAATATATGTACATATGTTCGTTAATATAATACATGATACAACGATATATATGATACTTATACAAATACTTAAATACCTAGAAAACATCCACGACTCAGGAACAAATATCTGTGTTCATCACACAAATAAATGCCCTTACCGGGATTCGAACCCAGGACCATCGGCTTCACAGGCAGGGTCACTAGTGTACCCACTAGGCCAGACCGGTCGTCAAAATAACACAACAAAATACCATATAAATAACATTAAGTGTGCATGACGAAATGAACCCAACAGTATATAATGCTAGCTACAAAATCAGCGCTGGTCTTCCGATGCCAGCTTAACTATGATAAAGTATTGGATGTGTGCGAAAAATAAAGGTGTGGGTAAAATTTCTAATTCAGAGTATCATATAAAGTTCCAAATAAATGTGTACACGGCCTAATAAGGTTCAATGTATTTGCAATAGCCCATACATTAAAGTACCTAGTATGTAATTTTTTTTCTACACGAACTTCTCTTTTCATATCAAACGATGATATCATAAATGTTCCAATATTTCCAATTAATTTGTTGGCCACCTTGACCACCCTCTACCGCCTGGTGGGTTATGAAATGAAGTGATAGTAATAAGTAATTACTAGTCCACCAACACGAGCCAGATGGTCGGACGACATTAGAAAGACGTCAGGGCCGACCTGCCATAGAACCGCTGCATTCAGAACAGATGTTCAGCAGTGGACGCAAATATGCTGAGAAGAAAAAGAAGAATTACTAGTATACCTGTTTCTTCAAGCAGACGCAAGCAGTAGAACTCATCAGGCTTCACCCCATGTACTCGCGCCGCTGCCATCGCGCGCGCTGATACCGTAAACCTCGGAAACGCGAACATTGATGCCTTAGAAAAATCACAGATGTAGAATGACGCTTACGCTTTAAGATAATTGAAGTTTGCAAAAGGGAAGCCATCACGTATATGCACATTTCATAGCGGCCGCTAACGGCCGGCTTGGATGTACAAAATGGAAGATTAGCATACTGAAAAATACGTAAAGCTGGATTATAGAGATACGGTGGGTGGTTAATCTTGGAATATTACTGCTTGCACACAGTTAAGATTTTAATAATACTTACGTCAATAGGATTACAGGAGAATGTAGGTATGGCATTGAGCTTCTGATACGCAGTAGCGGTCCGTTCGCAAAGCGTTCGCCGAACCGTTGCGAGCTCGCGCGCGAACTGTTCGTAGGACGGTTCGCCGGGTGCTGGCGGTTTCATCTGACAAAACATGCATACGTTACGATATGATTAACAGCGCCGCGATTATGTTTAGTGTATATCCAGTTTGCAGCTGGGTGTTTGATGAATTGAATAATAACTGGTAAATATTAAAGTATCAGCTTACAACAAAATCAAGAGCACACGACAGCTTTGGAGCCTCAAAAATTCTCTGTCGGTCTATGAAGTTCCAGACTTCTGCTACTTAATCTTAAGTACCTACCTACTGCTATGCCTTTACTAAATAAACCAAACGGCATCACCGCAAAATGGAATCAAAAGTCCTTCGTTTGGAACAGTACCTAAGCCCATTTTCTATAATTAGTTATTACTTACAACACAGTCAAGCACACACTGCCCTAACAAATTAGGGCACTGCGCTACAGCTCTCGTAGCTTCAAAAGCACTACGCGCAGTTTCTGTCAGTCTAGGAATTTCCACCAAGCCAGCGCGGGTGCCGCACTCCGCCGCCCAACCCTTGGATGCTGTTATGTAGCTGGCTAGTTCCATTGAGGAGTATGGAGTGCCCATTTCGTGCATCACCTGATAAATGATCATTAGAGATAAGAAAATGATTAGTATATTCGGTGTGCAGTAGAGCTGTAGGGCCTGTAGGTAATATATTCGTATTTAATGATATGCCAGAGAAAATTGTAAGAATGCAAAGCTTTATACATGAAATCGAAATTTCTTTTATTTCTTATGAAGATGTTTTGTACGTTTTCTTGTGCCATTTTCAAAAAATTTACACAAAAAATAAACCATACATGCCATAGTTAAATAAAAATCGTCACAAATTGTCATAATTGATTTTAAGTGAGTGAGTACCTAGATTTCGTAAGCTGCAAGTAGTAAACAAGCACTTAGATGTAAAGGTAGTGAACATCAAATAAATACAGGCAGCCAAAGTTCTGTATGACCAGAAAATAATCTTTTCACAATAAAGTTCCTTGTATGGCAATGGTATCAGATTGCTACTAACCTTTTTGAAGGACAAAAATGGCTTCGAAACGATGTTCTCCTGATAGACTTCATCGGCTAGCAAGAAAAGTCGCCGCCGATGTGCGAACTTGATGATTTCTTCCATGTTTTCTCGTGTCAGCACCTGGAAAAAACGTTTTTATTTACCTTTGCCTTCCCATACTAGGCTCATAACAACTGTTTACATAAAAATTACATGAGATCGAAAATATTGTTGAAGTCTGAAGTGTTGAAGGCATTACGTTACGTAAGGTATTGGGAGTTTAACATATTTTGGTCCAACTCTTAAAAATTGAGGCTGATGTTCTCTTTTGTCGTAATTTCTTATCTAAGCATTTATTTAAGCAAATGGCAGACGTCAAAGAGTGAGGAACGAATGCATCCTAACAATATAACCAAATACTACTAAGACTAGGATTAAGAAGTGGAGTTTTCTCTAAGGCAACTCTTTCGACACTTTCCATCAATATTTAAGTCCTTGGATGAATTGCACGAATGAAGGCAGAAATTCATGTCTGTCGGCAATATTATTTACCTGACCAGTAGGATTGCCAGGATTAATAACAACTAACGCTTTAACAACACTGCTCTTGCTAGCTTGAGTCCAGCTGCGTTCCAGCTCATCGGCCATCAAGGCCCAGCCGTGGGATTCATCCAGGTAGTAGTGGGCTTGATGGATGCCCAGTTCTGATAGCGTCCCGGAGAATACGGGATATTGGGGGATTGGGATCATAACCGCTGAAAAGAATAGACAATATGAGAAAACTTTGCGGTGCTGGCAATTTCCATAAAACATGAGTTTTATTGAACTAGTTTGGCAAACCGGATTTTTTATGTCTAAATTGATGCATACCTACAGTCCGCCGTGAATGAATTAATCAAAAAGTCCATTATATCCATTGATAATTTGATGTTCTGTTAGCTAATGCCACCTGTGCATAGTTAGCAGGCAGACATGTTAAAATAAACAAATAATATTGGTTCAAGGCGTAAGGATATTTAAGGAATTGGTAAATAATTGTAATTCATACTCATACTCATAATCTTTATTGCATATCACATTGTATCTTAACCTACACTTAACATAGAATCGTGTACAACATGACACCCTGTAGGGCACAGCAAACAGTTTATTCAAGAGGAGAACGAGGTTTTTGTACAAGGTTATATAATGGGTACTTTATTAATTATAATTATTGGTCGTGAAAAAATTCATTTAATGTATAATAGGCTTTTTTAATCAGGTGTACTGCTAATTTTTTAAAGAATTCATTGTCGGACTTGGTGTTTTTTATTTCGTTACTAATTTTATTGAATATTTTTATTGCCATCGAGTTAGGACTTTTTGAATGTAGTTTTAGTTTCGAGGGGATAACCTGCACCAACTTATTTTCAAACCTGCTGGCGTAGCGTCGGGGTATGTCTGAATGTTTGGTATAAAATTGAGGGTATTTTTTTACAAACTTACATGTTTCCAAAATGTATATTGATGTTAAGGTAAGTATTTTTAGATCGATGAAGTGGGGCTTACTACTTTCCGGTATATGTATGTTAGCCAAGATTCGAACAATTCAAGATACACTTGTATTGTATGCAATTTTCTCATTAAGCGAAATGTAAATTTCTTAGGTAGAAACGGGAGTTGGAAGGGGCAGACCTAGGCGGACTTTCTCTGATCAAATCGGGGAAATCCTGAAGAAAGGCCAGGTCAAGAGCACCCTAAACCGGCGAGCGTGTATGAAGAATGTTATGAAAGTGAAGGAAGCGAAAGAGGTATGTCAGGATCGTAGCAAGTGGAAATCCGTGGTCTCTGCCTACCCCTCCGGGAAATAGGCGTGATTATATGTATGTATGTATGTATGTAAATTTCTTTGGGAAATAAAGTTCTTTAAACCTAAATAAATAATATAAATCGATTAGCATAAAATAATAAACACTGTCACAACCATTTTGAAAACAAGGACAAATGAATAAATGAATGATTTATTCACATAGCAACGAAGGATCAGCAATAAAGATTATTCTCTCACCTGACGGCTTTCCATCCACATCTCCACCAAACAAAGTCAATACTGCTTTAATGAGATCACTGGCTCCAGAACCCAAGTATATCTGTTCAGGATACGCTGGCACTCCATCTCGAGTTGATAAATATTGTGCTACGCGCCGACGAACTACTAGCAGACCTTGGGATGGAGAATATGCACCGACTGAGCCTTTCCTAGAAGACAACAAAGTTATTAAACTAAAAGAGCAGTTTAAATTGACGGAAACAGTTAAAAGTTCCATATAAATGCCACACATATTTTGCCCGCGACTTCTTGGTTATTAAGTCAGAAAAATAAAACGAGCAATCTGTCTGTGTCATCAGTCTGAATTATGATTTTAGGGATAAGTCTGATGAAACTTTAATATCCTTAACTGAAAAACTCCTTGACATAACAAGATGAACTAACCTAGTTTAAAATTGTGTCTAGTTAAGAGTAACAGAGTGCTCGAATATTGCCGCTGCAGGGTTAATATCGATTCGAAGTCGATTAGTGTAAGACGAAATGTCAATCAAATCGAGGTTGCGATCCCCGTTCAGGCTCTTACTTGGTCCAACAAATATCGCTTGCTAACCAGCGCGGCAATGCCGCAAGTATATTTGGCACGTTTGGACAGGGTGGGGGTCGGAATGGGGTTTATACTTAGTATGGATAATGTATATTTTCTAGTTAGCTTTAGTGTTTTTGATTAGTTTTATATGTACGTGTTTGTTTTAGTTTTTAATATTTGATGAATGCATTTATTATATACAACACATAGTTCATGATCAGCAACGCAGGCTTCGTCAAGTGCTTACAACAATAAATCAGCTACAGGCTTCGTCACCTACTAACAAATGATATAATCCGCAACAGGCTTTGTCAATCTTAAACACTAAATTAAACTAGGCCAAGTCCCCACTTCGGACCGTAGCAGGTCCAAAAGTCCCCATGACACTGACATATTTGATTGGTTATAACCAAATGGTACATTCTGCTAAAATGAATGACAAAACGCTTAGTTACGTAGGAAAGTCTGAAACTATTTTAATTAAAACTTAGCGATGCTTAGATGATCAAATCGAACTAAAATACCTGTCTTCCCAAAATCACGCCATATTTCTAATAGTTTCTAATACATTTATGTCCAAAACAGATACCTATGTTCTTATTGTTCTTTATTACATTATCGTTTAGCGCGAGGTTATCGCTGCGTGATCCTTTGTATTCCACGTTTTTTGCGTTTTTTTTTGCGCAAATGCGTTTATAATTGCGGTTTTGCACGCACGTGTTTCGCACAATGTTCAAACAGGAAACAGGAAACGCTATTGACCAAAATTCGTTTAGACGGAATTTTATTACGAATATCTTTAGACAATGTCTTGCGGAAGAAAATCTGATTTTATTGTAAACACAAATTTATTTTGGGTATCGAACATTATTAAATTCATCAAAAGTACTCGAGCGAGGGTAACGACGAGGCCTATTCGATGTTTAAAATCTTAACTTGATTTGTTATAGATATGATACGAATGACATTTTAATCACCGGCGGTACTCTACGCAGAGTTTTTATAGGCTTCATGTGCTTAATCTATTAAGACGTTTGTTCCAAAGTGCACGGCTGAGGAATGTTAGGAATGTTGGGCGTCATGACCGAGCGGTGTCATTTTTGTACGTACAGGCGCGGCGCACCCCCCCCCCCCCCCCACTTCTTCGACCTCCGAATGCACGGAATTGGCGCGCGGACAGTACTTATTTATTAGTTTTAGTACATACGTGCAATCAGCCAGCAATTCTCTCGCCCTTGCTTTCACGTCATCAGGAATATCTGGACTGGAAAGAAACTGTGGACAGGCGACCAGCGCCTGCACCTATAGTTAAAAAACATTCATTAATTACGACAGTGTCTTTAATTCTTTGTTAAAATGGCAGTCTGGGGTTCCGCCAAGCAAACCTATTACGACAGTAACCATATTTTTTTATCAAAAGGAATTTCTAGGGTCCGCCCGGCCACTTAATCACAAGAATTGACGAGCAACTAACCTAACGAAAACGACTGTCATATTATGGACCTTCCAACAAAAAGAGAAAACAAGGCCTTATTAATCGCCCCGATAGGTCCTATTTTCCTTTCTTCGTTGCTAGGTAAACGTTTTCGTAGGTCGCAACTAGAGCCAGCTAGATTATGTTGCCGAACGGATTATTGCCTGGCTCGGTGGCATAAAGCCGAGACAGCGCTAGAGCCAGTGAGTCATTTAATCTGTCATTTCATTTTCTTTAAATTGTGCTTGCTGGCTTGGCTAGGAAGTACTGTCCGCGCGCGAATTCCGTGCACGGATGAGGAATGTTAGGAATGTTGGGCGTCATGACCGAGTGGTGTCATTTTGATGTACGGACGCGGCGCACACCCTCCCACTTCCTCGACCTCCGAATGTACGGACTTGGCGCGCGGACTAGATGAGGCGTATGTAAACAAATGAAGCAGGGCTAATAGAAGATGAATGAATGAATTAGTGAATGATTAGAATTCTTTACTGACCTGACGAATGAAGGTGAAAGGGGCTTGCCCAAGCGCATGACAATCTCCTATGTTAGCGCGCACAACTCGATCGAAAGGTTTCTTCACGCCCTGAAAAACAGATAGATTTATATAAATAATACATTATGTATAATACATAATAAATTAATTTAAATAAATACATATAAATAATAAAAGAAATGTCTGGCAGAACCCAAACTAGGCTAAGATGCAGGCTTAACCTAGTTTGGGTTCCGCCAGACATTTCTTTAACTCCTCCCACAACACCCATCGACATTGTTTCACACTCAAGTATGGACTCAAGATTTATCTCTGTCATTTAATCAGCCAATACACTTCCTACTGCTAATTACAAGCATAATTATAGCAGACAAATACCACTTCAAATAGGTACTAGACTATCGAGGTCACCACATAAGCGCTCCCGTCCGAATTTAGTAGGAGCACCAATGATATTATATAACTCTCTTATTCCTCGCGTTTCGCGGCACTTTGCCACGGCTCATGGGAGCCTGGGGTCCGCTCGGCTCCAAAGTACTGAGGAGTACTTTCGGAGTGGAGCAGGGTGACAGTGTATTAGGAGTTCGTAGAGATAGGCGAAAAGTAATAATGAGACTAGAGTACTCTATTAGACAGTGTATTGCTTGTAAATGTGCTTGTGCGCTTTTGTAAACAACTCTTAGCTCGGCCGAATTTCACCTGCCCGTACAAACGGAGTTTCGTTCTCATTCTAAAGTCTGAACTACAAGTTGGATGTATTTCTGTTGCCGCTATAACAATACTAAAAAGTACGGAACCCTCGGTGCGCGAGTCTGACTCGGTTTTTTATTTAACTATGGTATCTGAAGCTACATAAACTAATTACAGACATAGATATACCTTATCTACTGATGTAAGAACAAAGTTTCAGAGCAAACTCTACTTGTTTTAAAATGAGAGCGTAACTACGTTTGTATAGAGAACCGACATTGCCGGGGACCCTTAATGCAGTGTTCTGTCTGTGATAGCAGAGCTCAATTTCAAGACTTGAGGTAACCAAACAACACATTACAAAATGTAGTGCAAAAAGTACACTAAAAATTGAAACAACTGTCGCGACCTGCGCCTACGGTAATAATTCAGGGGAACGTGGACCCCCCCCCCCCCCCCTGTGGGAGGGGTGGGGAGTGCACAAACAGCGCAATAAATCTGCGTTATAGCCAACAACTAACATAACTTACGCACTAGCGTGTGAAACAGCGTAGCCGGGAAGCTGAGTCAAAATACTCAGTAATGTTTACTGGCCGCAGTGTCGTATGTAGTATTCATATACTTGGTTATAACTAAAATCAACCTAGGTCGAGGTGTATAAAGCAACACAAATCTTAAAAATGGGAAAAGGTGAATCAGAAAGTGAAAAAATAAGTCAGAAAGTGACTTTTTTGAGACAATAGTTATTTGTGCAACAAGAGAGGAAAGTTGGTTTTTCTTGCGGGTGTTTATTTTGAGTCCCGAGAAAGTGAAAGATTCTATAATTGAATCACGAGCGAAGCGAGTGATTCTAAGGTAGAATCTTGAGCGTAGCGAGGGACTCAAAAACACGAGATGTAAAATAACTTTGCTCTCGTGTTGCACACATAATTTTTCACCTCAGTAGTGAGAACGAGCTGCTGAGGTGATAAATGTATTGCAATGATAACGCCGGAAAATCAGCGCTGATTTTCGGGTCAGTATTATGCTGAGGCGAGACCATTTCGTGGTAAACTTTACTCTTACCTATTTTATTAATGTTTGTAGTTTTAGTTTTTTTAGTTATACTTTTGTATGCCATTTTAGTTTTAAGTTTATCACGAATAAAACGTTTTATTCTGAAAAAAACATCGCTTTTTTTATTAAACAAAACTATCATGAAAAAGTTGCAAGAATCTCCTGAATAGTTAACGCCACTTTCCTTGAACCTTAGTTGAGCTATCTGTTCTTCAACCTTCTGTAAGTGAGAAATCTCTATTAGTGGGAATAAATTATCATTACAATCCCACTTAGCCAGGAGGATAATTCGATAATTTCTTTGGTTAGTTGGCCACTATATTTGGATCACCGTTTTCTAAAATGGGTTTGTATCATGTTGGTGGCAAGCATGTATAAGGATCGCTTGATAAAGCGACTATCGCTTCCTAATGCCTGTTTAACATCCCTGCCTTATGCCTGTAAACCCAGGGGTGTCCAATGCGCGTTGCCGACCCTTTTATAAGAACCTAGCGTTGCTTGGTGACTTTTTTCTAGGGTTCCGTACCTCAAAAGGAAAAAACGGAACCCTTATAGGATCACTCGTGCGTCTGTCTGTCTGTCTGTCCGTCTGTCACAGCCTATTTTCTCCGAAAATACTGGACCAATTAAGTTAAAATTTTGTATACATATGTAAGTTTGTGACCCAAAGACGGACATGTAACGTAAACAAATGAATTTTAAACACGGGGGCCACTTTTGGGGGCTAAATGAGAAAATTAAAAATTAAGTTTTTCAAACTATATCGTGTTACATATCAAATGAAAGATCTTATTGTGAGAATCTCAAATATATTTTTTTTATAATTTTAGGATAAACAGTTTAGAAGTTATTCAAGAAAATAGGCAAAAAATGACCATTCCTCCTTTATCTCCGGAACTACTGGGTCTAAAATTTTGAAAAAAATACGCAAGATATATCTTTACCTATAGATCACAGGAAAACCTATTAGAAATGTGCAGTCAAGCGTGAGTCGGACTTACTTACTTAGTTTTTGATCCGACCCCTACGGGGTTTTTAAAGACATTTCACTCACGTTTCACATAAAAAATACATTGTTTAAATTGTGTTATGTACGGAACCCTTCGAACGCGAGTCCGACTCGCACTTGGCCGGTTTTTATAGCTGTTATTTTTCTTGTATGGATTGTACCAAGTTCAAAAAAAATTGTATTCAAACCGTTAAGTACCTGATCTACAAATCATTACAAAGATTTTACCAATATTTGCAAAAATGACTATAAGTATGCAATGTTCAGCAAGAATCTGTTGTCCTCAAGCTTAAACTTTTTACAAAGTATTCTTCCTTATTTGTATTTGATTACAAAATAATGAGGCAGCCGCCCCATTCGCTAGTTTCTGTCAAAAATATGTTTTTATTGCCTCCCAGCGTCAGAATGGCCGCAAGTTCTTTCGCTATCTGCCCCATCACGCGAGATAATGCTACTTCTCTACTCCACACATAACAACCGTATGTTACATTCGAAATTACATTCAATTACTTACCGTATTATCACGTAATAAAGTACAATTTCGAACATTTACAATCTGCTCTTCTATAACTAAAATGATGTGTTATTGAGTTTTGTATGGATGTATGACTTTTGGATGCACCGGCGGTTGTGGGTACAAATGAGGAACGTAGTATTGAATACTTAAAATGCCTGTTTATACGATCTTTTGCTTTGAGGCTGGACATAAACTATTCAAGGGTTTATTAAATAACAATCGCAAACGCAATGTTACTGGAGAACGTAAATATTTGCTCAAGAACAGAGTCAGTAGGTTTTTAACTTTTATTTCTGGCACTACTATTTGAGACACTTTTAAAAGCGTCTCCGGTTGAGTGGAATGGCTGTTACTATAAACGTATAGTACCTAATCAAACCCGACGTCATAGTGTGTAGCTTCTGATTTTGCACAACCTCTACCCTCCCACAGATAAAAACTTGCCAAGCCAAAATTTGAAACAAATGACAAATGTAAAACAAAAAAATCAAATTATTGTTATGGAATGGAAGACCTTTTTATAGGTCTCTGGGCGGCTATCGTTTTTGAATCATAAGTTCATAACTAAATGCTAGAATCATAAATAAAAAAATAATTAGAATACATAATTCTACGACTTTTATCATACAACTCTTAAGAAGAAGGTTTTAATTTAACATGCCTAAGATAAGGATAAAGAAAGAGAATTAGGCTTCAAAGTCCGTTTATTTTATGCTGTACATAGGAAAGACTATAATTTCGATATTGTAGGGTAACGTTTTTAAAATAAATAAAAATCAACAAAATTCGATGAAAATTGACACTTGGCGCGCATGATCTTTCCCGTTCTTTCTTGCGAAATGTGACAGAGACAGCGGCAAACTGATGGAACGGCCTTAACCTTAACTCATAATAACAACGGTCACCTCATATAAGAATCAGACGTTAGTTGACGGTCAAGTGCAAATATTGAATACCTACGCCTTGTTTCATTGCCATGGTGTATAAATGTATATAAAACTACTATAATAAACTTGCACAATTAATGCATCAAGTCATAGGTGTGACTTTTACGGGTAGTTTTGATAAGTTTTACAGTTTTACATTCCAGCCTGGGGCACTGGAGGCCTTGGTCATTTTTTCTTAGTATATGACATTTATTTTCAGTTTATAAGTTTTACAGGTACTTAATGCTGGGTATTTTCCGAAAATCCACATCCAATGTGCCTATTATGCGTGAAACTAGGTAGGTAGAGATAATTACTGTTGATCTTAACTGTTGACAAATTCATTTAACATTTAAATCACTTGTTGACGTCTATTTCAAGTGTCATACAAATCGAAACTAACTGTAAGGGGTTGGTCAAAAATACCGGGAACATTTTATGGGAATTTGGCAAAATTTCAACTCTCTGGTACATTGCCACATATCTCCAAAGGCTAAACCACTACAACCTAAGCCCACTTAATGTAAGGATTCCTGTTCACATTACTCTGGGACTTATAAAGATATACCAACATTAGGATTAACCTTTTTTTTTAACCGAACTTTTGAATGGATAATGCCATTTGATATTTAATGTTTTCTTTTAAATAAATAGCAGTTTTCTTAAAGGTACACAATACCATACATTAAACTCCCAGCCCTGAAAAAAACCTTATAACATATTTTCAAAAAGCATTACCCTAATGGGGTGCAGGGACAGAAAGGTTACCTTAAATATATCAGATTCTGCTCTGCCAATTTGATGTGGTTTTCATCTTACATATTTTGATACTAGGTTTGATTCAGCCACTTACGCTGATTGGTCTTCACGAAATGCAATCAGGTGAATCAGGATTTTTGAATGGATAATGCCATTTGATATTTAATGTTTTCTTTTAACTAAATAGCAGTTTTTTTAAAGGTACACAATACCATACATTAAACTCCCAGCCCTAAAAAAAACCTTATAACATATTTTCGAAAAGCATTACCCTAATGGGGTGCAGGGACAGAAAGGTTACCTTAAATATATCAGATTCTGCTCTGCCAATTTGATGTGGTTTTCATCTTACATATTTTGATACTAGGTTTGATTCAGCCACTTACGCTGATTGGTCTTCACGAAATGCAATCAGGTGAATCAGGATTCGTCCCATAAATAACATATATTATCTCATGCACACAAATAGGTAAGTGATATAGTTGTGTCAAACAGTCGCTGCACGCGAATACGTAGCATGCAATGGAATACTGTGCTCTCTATCACACCTACCTGAGGCGGCGGTGTCCTGTCTCTTTTATATTTGTCTAACACACTTTACTGATATTATCGGTGAACCAAAATAGCCCGATTCAAATTTAACAATTTGTTATTATTCTGAACTGATTTTGATACGACTTTGATCGTCTTGTTGCTCATTGGTATGCATCTCACACTACACTTCATTTCGCATTCGCCAATCGGCTTGAGTCATATCAAAACCAGTTCAAACACATAACGAATTGTTAAATCTGAATCAGATTCAGTCATGTTAGATTATTTTAAACCGGGTCACTCACGTATTATTAAGTCGAATAGCTCGACATGTTTCGGTCCAATTTACGAGGACCGGTCTCCGTGAAGACGGAAGCTATTCGACTTAATAATACGTGAGTGACCCGGTTTAAAATAATCTAATGTTTGAGTCTCACGGGAGTTTTATAGTTAAAATTGCAAATCTATACGGGCAGATTCAGTCGATGAAAAAATTCAACGACTTAATGCATACAAACGTTTTTCCAATACGTTTATTTTATAATTCAAGTACCTTTAGGATTCGGGGTAAATGCGCTTGAATTTGAAAAGGGCTCGCAAGAAATTCAACGAACGATTCGCTTAGGGTCAGGTGGGGTGAATAATATAAAATTACGTTCATTTTCTGAAAGAAAATGAGAAATGATTGGAATTTAACATAATACTGAGATGTTAATTTTACGGTTTAACACGTGTTTTTAGTAACGCAATATGTAAATGGAGGGGGTCTCTATTGTTTCCCATTAAGTTCTAAGTCATAATGTATTGCTTGTCCACATTATCGTTAGTCATAATTTGGTTTTTCTCAGAAACGCGTAACTTTTCAGGATTGCCATAAAACGAACCTAATCTAACCTATCTATAGGATAACCTTACGAAAATCCTGAAAAGTTAACGGTTTCAGAATTATGACTAATGATAATCTGACAATCATTACATTATGACTTTCAATAATTATGTCAAACAAAGGGACCCCAAATGGTGACCTATTAGGCTCTCCGAATTGTTAGTATGACATGACTATCTATAATATATACATACTTGTAGTAAATGTATGTAGAATGACTGACATCGTTTTAAATTCGAATGCTTATTAAATTTGTGCTGTAAAACAAAAATCACGTTTTATATATCAAAACACTTGACTTTTAAGAACTTGGCTTTCAACTTTAATATTTGGCAAATACGTCCCTGAATCCAAAAATAAATTCCATGGTCCCGCGATGTTTCTAAAATATCTATCAACCGACAAACTTAACCTAAACTAAAAACGAAAAAAGGCCTCCAGGGGTTCTAAGTCTAGTTTTCACTGTCCTAGTTTAGGTGACACCCGGAGAGTGTGACCAAGTGTCCAAGTCTCACTTATTGTGCCAAGGGAAATTCCGAATTTGTAAGTATATACACAGTTTCAAAAAGTCTACGAATTGTATATACAGATGTCAGTCACAATGAAAAAATCAACGATGATCAACTCCCACAATAAAAAAAGAAAGAATATATTTACATAAGTGTCCGGAAGAAATGTGAACCTCAACAAATGTCCCGAGTTATAAAAGTTTTTTCTGTCAAGAACATAATTGTAAATGGCACCTCTAAGTTGTTGTAGTTGGGAGATACCTACAAAGTAAATTGGTAACTTTAGGGCATAAAATGTTAGAATTATTTCTTAAATTAAGTTTTTGGCATAAAATATATTTTTGGCACAAGCTTTTATCGCTGACTAGTACAGTTCCTTTCCACAGGCAACTAATTAATACTCGTGATAATTCTAGCAACTCCAAGCACAAGTAGCTTGCGTTGTTTTATCACAGAGTTCCCATGGCCACCTCCTGTCTCCTTCTCCATGTCATCATAAAAACTTCAGCTCAATCAGATGTCGAGAAGTGGATCAAATTTACCTTCCTAGATTTGACAGGTACTAACGAAATAAGAGATGTACCGAAAAAAAACTGTAAACTTCAAATGAAAAAAACTGATGCAATTGATAAGGATTTTTGGAATTTAGGATTACTAGAATATGAAGCTTGTTTTAATTTAAATAATTATCAGTTTTTTTTATTATTAAATTTTCTGCAGGAGTGATAAGTAGCTTTTTCCATAGCGCATTCAGTGGCAGCTTTTTACGGAGCTGTTTTTCATATTTGCCTGCACCTTTGGCCCAGAAATTAATAACACAAATTTTCGGTTAGGTACTTTAGCCATCCTAACTTTTGTACGAATCTATATACTTTGTTTCTTTATAGTTCGTTTCACTTAAGCCGCATATTATGTACCCCAATTTTTCACGATAAATATGACAGGCAGCCGGGGCGGGCTAAAATTCTATTACCTAACAATCTTTCTGATGATCCTAGGGTCACTTGTTCCTAGAGGTCCGCCGCTTCGAGACCTCTGTTCAAGAGACAATGTACAATAGTTATTTGTTGTACAAGGGTGCAAAGATGTATTTTACTTCCCGTGTGTTGAAACACTCGCTACGCTCAGGATTCTATAGTTGAACCACGGGCGAAGCGAGCGATTTGCACCCGTGTGTAACACAAAACTTTTCTCCTCACTATAGCGAGGAAAGTGCAATATCCACAGGCGTTAAATCATCTTCATCACTGGAATCACTATTTTTTTTACGAGAATACGATATTATAACAGAAACTCTGAAAGTTGTGTAATTTTACGTATCGGAGTCGGTGAGAATATTTTTGTTGACAATGTTGACATTTCTGACGATGCGTTTTGAAATTGCATCTACTCAACTTGTGCGTTCAGAATTACATTGAACATCATTTAAAAACAATGTTTCTTATGGAATTTAAGGTTTATTACTTAAAATCATTAAATAAAGCTAAATTTGGTATTTTTTATTAAATTCTCAAACCATTTATTTATGATAATTAATATCAAACGAAACAATATTATGAGCGTTTTACGTTTTGTTATCTGTCAAAGCTACTTAAACACGCTCCATCCAAGGTCAAATTACTTTCCCCACTAGTGGATAAAATGCGTTTTTCCCCGCTAGTTTTAAAGGATAAAAGACGGCTTTCCGAGCTAGTGAGGGGAAAAATTATTTATTTATATTATGAAATGCACGAAACTTCGTGGTAATTTTAAGTTTATCGAAAGCATGCATGGAGGATGTTTAAAATTTTCTTGCCATTTGGAAAAGTTTAAATTCCAGTGATCTCTTCTATTCACCGGTGTAACGTCGCATGGCGTGAAACCAGAATTATTTATATTGGAATATATAATTTAAAAATAGGACTTTTAACTGCGGTTAGAAAGCTGTCGTCATCTTGCTTGGAAATAAAATTACAGCCGTTTGAATTTAACAGTTTTTTTTCGGCAGCTTTACATACTAACAGGGCATACATACATACATACATACATATAATCACGCCTATTCCCGGAGGGGTAGGCAGAGACCACGGATTTCCACTTGCTACGATCCTGACATACCTCTTTCGCTTCCTTCACTTTCATAACATTCCTCATACACGCTCGCCGGTTTAGGGTGCTCTTGACCTGGCCTTTCTTCAGGATTTCCCCGATCTGATCAGAGAAAGTCCGCCGAGGTCTGCCCCTTCCAACTCCCGTTTCTACCTCTCCCTTATACACTCTCTTTGTTAGCCTTCTTTCACTCATTCTTTCCACGTGTCCAAACCATCTCAACATACCTTTCTCAATTTTTGTCACTACATCTTCGCTCAGTCCACACTTTTCCCTTATCACACTACAACACACAACACAACACAACACACACACAGACAGGGCAAGTTATATAAAAGCTTGTAATTATGCCAAAACATATGGTAAACCAATGATTGGAGTTCAATAAACCTTCCTAAACGGGACTAACATCAATGAGTAATAGTTTGCCACTTTAATTAAAAAAAATGTATATGATTCTTCGATAGATTTCATATTGTCACAGAATTTTATACTCTATTAGTGATACAAGGTTTGGATTTTTATAAAAGTGAGGTAGTAAAGCACAATATAAGTGACAAAATTTAGGACTCAAAACTAAGCTAATTAACGTAAGTAAGGCGTTCTAAATAACCGTACCCTTATATTTGGCAAATTGTATATCATAAGTACCTATTTTATACGCCGGAGTCACAAACTGTTTCGATTGAAAGGAAAAAAAACTTAACTACAGCCGCCATCAGATATATATGAAAGCAGCTAAGGAGTCTAAAATATCTGCTCGTGCGCTCTATCCCCTTAACAATAGACTCGTGAGTCTACAACACAGTTTGTACAATACATTTGTGAACACCTTGTCTGCTCCGATATCTCTGATAGCAAGCCAGGCATTGGAAATTCAGGGACACTTTCTCCCTCCTAGTTAATTTAGATCACACTCTGTGTAAAAATTACGTAAAATCTCCCAAATAAAAATATATTGGGATAGTTTTTAGGGTTCCGTACCTAAAGGGACCCTATATTAGTAAGACTCCGCTGTCCGTCCGTCTGTCTGTCTGTCCGCCTGTCTCATTAACCGTGATAGCTAGACATCACTAGCAGATGATGTATTTCTGTTGCCGCTATAACAACAAATACTAAAAACAGAATAAGATAAATATTTAAGTGTGGCTCCCATACATCAAACGTGATTTTTTGCCGTTTTTTGCGTAATGGTACGGAACCCTCCGTGCGCGAGTCCGACTCGCACTTGGGCGGTTTTTAAAAGCAAAATACCTTTATAAGCTCCTTTTCAATTTGCGCGGCCCTCGCCACAATAGGACCCCGCACCGCATACTGTATGTTCAGAAGATTCCGATTTATATGCTCCGAAGTAGATTCCAACTTCATATTGATACTTTCAACTGTAACCGTGTAATGCACTCCTAGAACGATGTACTGAGATTTTATTGAAACTACAATCGTGGACCGCTGATTGCCAATAGATTTTATGCATACCTACAACACAAGCGATTCCAATGCTTACACGCAATAGAATAGAAATTAGATTAGATTATTAAACATATTAATAACGGGTCACTCACGTATTTTAAGTCGAAAACGCTCGACAACTCGCTCGACGCTCGGTTATTAATATGTTTAATATGTCTGTGTCTCACGGAAGTTTTGTTAGATTAGATTAGGTTAGATGATTAGATAAGATGATTTATTTCATGAAAGACATTTACATAATATGTTTGCATTAATGTCAAAAATATAAGAATTTCTATCATGTTCGTCAAAATAAAAATGAAAATAATAACAATACTAATGAAAATAAAATTATAGCTCCAATTAGGATTGTCAACACAATTACAATAAGAATAAGTAGATAAATACTTACAAATCCAAAATATAAGTAAATTTACAATGTCAAAACTTACACTAAACAATAAAAACACAACACACAAGAACAATAAAAATAGAAACAATAAATAAAAAGTCAATTAATCCCAAATGGGAACAGTGGTTACAGTGTCATAGTCTGTATAAGACGAAGTTTTGATTATGTGTCCTGAGAATCTGCGCTCGGTGATTCCCTATCGTTTTCCTTAAGAATACAACAAATCTGCACTTTAACTTTTAGGTTATCTGTAGGTGCCGCGAAATTCTAAGGTGGATCGGTGAATCCCAACCGTTTTCCTGTACTATATTTATCAAGGGGTCGCCCCTGTTTATACGGCAATGGATCATACGATTTTTTTTTTTTTATTTATATCCCAAAGCTAAGCTAAGATGCGCAACGAAAACTTATAAAAGTTTATGCGTGGTGCAAATGCATCACTTCGCTCAAATTACATGCGTATATGTTTATAAGGTATTCTAAACACAATAAGGAAAAGAAGGTTATCGTAAGAAATAGTTATCAGGTAACACCTGTCATCACACGTTCCCGTCCGTTATGTTTCTTGAACGCGTTTTTACATCTATTTTTATTTTCGAGGCTATTTTTATATTTACCTTCTGGTAGATTATTTAGTATGCTAGGTAGCATATATTCCCACGTCCTCCTGCCATATACGTTTATATACTTTGGTAGAATATATCTAGGTTGCACAACTGTGTTACGTAATTGTATGTCTATGTTTTTTTTTTAATAGTTTTATTTTATCATATCCATCGAGCATTATCGCCATCTTGATTTTGTCAAAGATAGACATTACTTTACAGTGTTTAAATCTATCACATTCGTTATCAAATCTATTTAAATATGTTGGTAGAATAGTTTTAAGTATACTAAGCTGTAGTTTATAAATGTTATCTATGTATGTTTTATATGTTCGCCCGTAGCAAAGATAGATATAACTCCGTAATAGATGGATACAGTCTAAGGAAAAAACGTGCCTCGAAAATCACGAAAATTTGATTCTCAATCAGAGGGCGCCACTTGTTTTGGCCTACACTCGTATAGAGGGCGTTGACGGTTTCGTTTGTTATTTATAATTTTAACGCATATCAGTGAAAGAACATGGGTCAAAATCATAAAAATAATTAATGCAAATAAAAAAAATCATTTATCCATATTTAAATACATTTTATCGTATTTTTATAAATATTTATTTTTAGTTTTAAAGTGTGTCGACAGATGGCAGTGAATTTACTAGGGTTACAAAATTACTATGACAGTACCGCTCTAGTATAAGTTATTCTATGCCCGTAGCTACAGCCCATAACTTATGACCGTGTTTGCCAGAGACATGTATAGTAATCGTAATATATTGAAAGGGAGTTTATATTTGAGTATGTTTCATTTTAGAACGCAGTGATCGTAGCTTGTCACATACATGTTCAATGTGAAGCTTCCAGTTTAGGTTTTTGTCAATGACAAGGCCCAGGTAGGTGTGTTGGTCCACCAGCTTCGGGCACGGCACGGTTCCATTTTTGTCGTCTATCACTATGCCCGTCACTTTCGCACATACATACTTGTTAGAACGTGACAGGCATGGTGACAAGCGATAAAAATAAAATTAAAAATGCGACCGTGCTACCCCAGCTGGAGCGGCTCGCACGCGCACGCGCACGAGTCGTGCCAGCAGGGGTGCGCATGAGCTATAACTATAGGATTGACACTTTTTGCGTATGGGGAGCGTACATTTAGAAGTTTTGTTTTGTGTTGTATAACTAAGCCCATGTGACAGTCAGCAAACGAGCAGACGAGCCGCCTGATGGGAAGCAGTCATCGTCGCCCATGGACGTAAGCAACATCACAGGAGCCACTTAAGCATTGCCGACCCTTGAGAACCCTAAATACCCGCTTCTTGAAGAATCCCATGTCGTAGCACAAAGGAAATACCTCAGGAGGCAACTCATTCCACATTCTGCACGTTCTGGGAAGAAACGAGCGGGATGCCCGCTTATTCATGGTGTGCCATGTGTCTAAGAAGTGAGGATGAGCTCAACTTACATAGAATATCAAAATTATATTGCATCATTTCCTGAGTCTCATTGATGTTTTTGCCGTACAATGTCGTTGACGTACGTTAGGTATTCGGTTGGGCCTAAAATCGACCCTTGTGCCGTGCCTTTTTGAGTAGGTATGGGGTCACTATCTTGTCCATTGATGCGTACGACTGTATTTCGGTTTGTATGGTACTCACGGAACCACTCCAGCAAAGGGCCCTGTATACCTACCTGTTTAAGCTTATAAAAAAGCGTGGGATAATTTAAAACATCGAATGCTTTGCTGAAGTCAATGAAGACAACCAGCACCTGGTTTCTGTTATTCAGTTGCTGGTTGACCTCATTGACAAATGTTGATAACAGCTGAGAAATATTTCGACTCTTCTGAAACCCATATTGTTTATCATTTGTTTATTAAGTATCATTTGTGCCATTTTCAACCAAAAGGGTACTTATTGTCGCTTGTCAGTAAGGCGCTATTTATTGTTATTATTTGTTTATTTAATAAAATACAGAGTATTCTTACAATAATCATAGCCCCGCAAAACTCAATAAAGAGTTTGACTGTGGGGTCATCAGTCTCTAGTTACATATGTACTTAATTTAATTGTATAGTTGTGCAATTACTACAAAATATTGAGGTAGTGTATTTTTAACATAGATTTAAATTTTGCTTCAATTTCCATATAGCTTCAATTAGAAATCAACCTTATCAACAAGCGACAATGCGGTACCTTTTGGTTGAAAACGTAACATTTATTAAATCACAGTTTACTCGCATTTGTCCGGTTTTTTATATTGGTATTTTCCTAGACTTTCTCGCAAATTCATCGCGCTCGTCCTTCATTAGGTCGTCATTCGTTCAAGGTATGAGCGTTTGCAGCCTAGAGGGAAAGCGTGCGACTTTCATTACTTTCAATATGGAGGTCGCGGGTTCAAACCCCGGCGATTTTCAATTTTATAGTACAGGAGTTGTGTGATATGTACCTAGGTGATAGGTCATACTAATTATCACAAAAACGGTTTTTTTTACTTCTTTGTTTGTATTTTTTTGACATACTAAAAATATAGAAAAATCTAAGTGTGCAAAACGCGTTTTTTTGACCGCCAAAAGTTTTAACTTAGAATTTTTTATAATTAAAATCGTGTGGTATCAAGTTACAGGAACGAGATCCGGATTACACAAACGCCGTACGTCACGCTATCGAAAGAAATTTATACAGTAGGGGTATACTGTAAGTATGTTGTACAGTCGCCATCATATATATCAGAGCGGCCGAGGTGTTCACAATATCTGAACACGCACTCTAACGCCTTGACAATAGAGGCGTGTTCAGATATTTGTGAGCAGTTTATTTTTCTCACCGGCGCCGATTTTTATCTATCATAAATTGACACCAAACTAGGCGATGCATTTTACGCTCCACGGTGCCCTACTCGGCGGCAGACAAAGAGGTGGCGGCAAAATTATCCAAGGGAAGCTGTTACATAGAAGTGACCATGACCCTCAGTCATGAGGAAACCGATCAAGGAGGAGGCCTTTTATGCAAGTCGTTGAGGCTCCGGTGCATATAAATAGAGTTTTTTATCGCACAAAAACAATGCATACGCAATATTTGTGATTTGTGATGCAGCATGTATCTTGTAAACCTTTATTCAAAGAGCTTAAACTTTTAACATTGCCATCACTGTACATCTATGAAATGTGTGTTTTTGTAAAGACAAATCCAAATCTATTTAAAAAAGTGTGTGATGTGTGGAATTTTAACCAAAAATAAAAAGGAAATTATTTAAGAACAGTTGCTATCCGATGACCATTAGATTATTTAATGCTCTTCCGAATAATCTCAAAAACTTGTCCTTAAGGGAACTGAAAATAAAACTTTCACAATGGTTGCTAAAGGAATGTTTCTACTCTGTTAACGAATTCCTGAAGAGAAATTAAATGGCCCGTAGCTACCTATTACGTTACTGAATGTATTGTATATAGATTCGTAATAATAGTTTTAGCTATACTAGAATAAGTACTAATATTTGCATGTCTTAAATTGACAAAGCATGTGAAACTCTCTTCTGTTGTAAATACCTTTGTAACCATGTTTTACGCAAATAAATTTCTGATTTCTGATTTCCCATCTCGAACAACGCTTGCGAATATATTCTTCTCAGTATTGCTTTGTTTATGGTTCTTTAGAGAGCCAAATGACATGCTTATTATTACCATAATAAACAATGTTTTGAACAGCTAGCATACATTTACATATATAATGAATAGCCAGTAAACGTACGTACCTATTGGCCTTTCACTTTAATATATTTACTTCGAGACAAAAGACTACGTACGTAATAGAAACCACATAAACGACACATGAAGCCTTCGTTTCGTCATTATCTTTACCTACTCGTCCTTCGACGTGGGTTTAGTGGTGGAAAATGTATCAAAGGCTCGTGAACGTCAGCTGACGCTCCGTTGGTGGAATGAGGAACGGTTAGCGGCCCATTGAACAAAAAAACAAGATCGCAAAAAGTTTATCGATGAATCAGGGATATTTTGGAATTACGAAAACAAACAAACATTTGCCATTTTTTTATTAAATATCAACATTGCGTAACAACTACAGATTTCGATCAGGAATGTCTACCTACAGCCAATTATTGCTAGATCTAAAATAATTAATGCGTAAACGCAATTTTAGACAAAACGACTTTTTTAACCATCTTGACCAGATTTAAGCCACAGATTATACAAACACGCTACTTACTTAAAAAAAACACGCTCTCGAATTATTACTACCGCAAGACTGTCCACGATTTAATGTTATTGATTTCGTGTACTTTTTGAGCGCGGTGAGTGAATCTTTCGTACTTGTACTCAGTGTTCATTTTTGCTTGAACGTCATACTGGAATAATTTCTCATCATTCAGCTTAGTTCGTTTGACACTTGGCATTTTTTTCCGAAAACACTTAATGCGACGGGCAGGACGGGCGCGAAGGGCGGTCTTACGCCCCAAGCGGAGCTTTGTCTTCAGCCATACGTCGCCGGTCTTCGGCTTTTTTTTTTTCAGATAAGAAATTTTATAACCTCAAAGTGCGGTAACTTTTTTCTAACAAAATTAAATTATTGTGTTGTTGTACCGCAATATTAATCATAGAAACCCTAGCATTTCGGAAAAAAGTGAAATACCATTAGTTTTGTGGTTAGGAAAACTCTAATCTAAAGAAAACGGGTTAAAAGTAGATCTCAACGGTCGTGGAAATTGTCGCCTTTGAAAGTAGCGTATCTGTTCTCTGTGACATTGATTTTACAATTTCAATGCACCGGGAAAATTAAAGAAAACATTTAGAATGATTAATAAAATTATTGTCTTTGGACATTAGTCGTATGGCACACCGACTAGACTTAAGAGAAACTTAAGAAAGAAGTAAATTGACATTAAGAATAATTTATATTAATCTTAATTTCTAATCTAATTATCATAGTGTTGCCAATTTACAAATGAAAATACTAACAAGTGCTGTGACCAGATTTAGACTTTTTTTAAATAATTAAAAACAAAGTGTAAAGTAAAATACTGTGTATAAAATATACATTAAACCAAGTATAACAGCCATAGAATTTTTAACAATCCATTATTGCCTTAAAACGTACATCATAAGGTTTAATTTTCATTGGCCGATCGTTGCTTGCAATATTTAGCCGTCTAGAAGCTAGAAAGGACCAGAAAATGCAACTTATTTAACAATTATATTGCTAGCAAACAACCAATATTAATGAGTATGGGCATTTTCGTCTTAGTCGAGTATTAATTTATAATTCAATTCCATGTTTTTAACAGTTATTAAAACGTAAATTATGGTAAATTGACCGTAGTTATGCAGAAAACGACCAACTCAATTTTCTTATCAATGCAGAAAGCGACCAAATCCACTGAGTTATGGTGTAAATCACTGACGAAAATAAAAAGTTGGTCGCTTTCTACAGAGTTCTGAGACTTTAGTTTTCTTTTGTAGTTACGGTTAATTTAGTGTTTGAAACAAGCATTTTGCAATTTCATACACTGGGAAAAGATACGTGTAAAGTAACACTTAACCACAGATACAGATACTTAACCATAGTATTATCATACAGAACGGCCACGCACCGCCCCGCCCCGACTCGAGTTACCTCGCCCCGCGACAGCAGATTGACGGCCGTTTGCCGGCCGCTCAGTACTATTTTTAAACATCTTACTCACAGAATGCTGTACATAGGTGGACCTTGCAATAAGGGTCATTTTTCAGTTAAGACTGTAGACAATGGTACTAGTAACAAAGTACAAATAATTATTAAATTGTAAAACGGGACTTAAGATTTACCTCCGACGTTTCGGTTTCGGCGATTAAGTAACGTTTTACAATTTAATAATGTGTAGAAATCGTATAAGTTTAAGCCAAAGTACAAATATTTAAATTTCTGCGAAAATGCCCTTGTTCATCTTTATAATATCCCATCTTCTAATCCTAGTACATACACATTTTCTATACAATATCAATATCTCAAATGGATTTCAACGCACCAAAGTCATTTTCATATCGCGCCATGTTTATTGCATAAACACACTTTAGTATTCATAACATTATATTATTGTAAGTATACATATTATACATAATGTATAAAATACTTGTGACAAAGAGAATTGATTGTAATAGAGAGGTGTCCCTTAGTTTGACATCAAAAACAGATGGCGCTGTACTGCGCCATATGTTTTGCGGTCACTGAATTGTCAAACGTCAACTTTTGACAATAAGTTACCGCAAAATGTATGCTGTACAGCGCCGTCTCGTTTAGTTGTAAAATTCGAAGCACGAAATTGTCTTAGCTCTTTGCTTGTGATTATAAACGTGAATATATCTATACAAATAGAAATAGATACCTATTGTGATGTGTCGAGTGTAACAATTAATTATATTGAACTCAGCGGGCTTAGCACGGTAGCATTTTTATCGCCTGTCACCATGCCTGTCACGTTCTAACAAGTATGTAAGTGAGAAAGTGACAGGCATAAAAATGCAACACATTGAATCATCAGTCAATGACAAGACGTTTATTTCAATAAATGTTATCGTTACTGAGAGAAAATACAAAGCTACCAGACCAGAAAAAATGTATGGAAATTGATTGATTGTTGCTTAATTTTTTGCAATTATGTAGGGGGTGGGAGCGCCGGGGGCCTAGCGGTAAGAGCGGGCGACTTGCAATCTGGAGGTCGCGGGTTCAAACCCCGGCTCGTACCGATGAGTTTTTCGGATATTATGTAAGAAATATAATTTGATATTTACCAGTCGCTTCACGGAAAACATCGTGAGGAAACCGGACTAATCCCAATAAGGCCCAGTTTACCCTCCCGGTCGGAAGGTCAGATGGCAGTCGCTTAAAAACTAGGGTCCACGCCAATTTCTGGGATTAGTTGCCGAGCGGACCCCAGGCTCCCACGAGTCGTGGCAAAATAGTGGGTACGTACGATATGACCCTTAAAGCTAGCTCTAAGCGTCTTTTTCGTGGTCTTCGACTAATCGCGGTGAGTTTAAGCGTGTTCCTTGGTGAACTTTTCGTGAAAGTTCTTGAAGATGTCCAACATTTCCTGTAGTAGCGCGGGCTGTGGCAGGATGGTGGTGCGGAAGTGGAAGGTGCCGGGGCGCTGCCCGAACCCTGAGCCGGGGACGATGCAGATACCTGACACGACAATCATAATAAGTTTTTGGCAAAAATTTCATTTTTGATACAGGCTTTTGTCGCTGACTGTACTTTTTTTCCACAGGCAACTAATACTCGTCGAGACAATTAGCTCCATGCATGAATTTATTTTTATTTTTGGATTCATAATTTATATCGTTGGAACACCGGAAATGATAAAAATACTTTTGTAAACCTTAGTAAGTAAGTAATTAAATGGTAATTTAAAAACGGAAATGCATTTGTAACATGATATAACGGTAACAAACATCCGAATAAAACATATTTCGTTCAAATATAAACTTCATGCATGAGGCTAATTCTAAAAACCCCAATCACAGTTAGGTCGCGTTGTTTTATCACAGAGTTCCTATGACCACCTCCCGTCTTCATCATCAGATCGGCTCGACGGTAATATTGCATTGTCACCCGACTTACGTGCGTATGCAAATTTTCAGGTTCATCGGAAACCGGGAAGATGGTTAAATTATTTACTTTAGATTCCATTACATAGCTCGACATAATAAAAGCGTGTTAATTAGTTAACCTTTCGAGACCCGGACAGATATGGCAACATACAATAACATACACTATGGCGACATATAATAGGTTACATCAAAGATAGATATAACTCCGTAATAGATGGATACAGTCTAAGGAAAAAACGTGCCTCGAAAATCAAGAAAATTTGATTCTCGTTCAGAGGGCGCTACTAGTTTTGGCCTACAGTCGTATAGATGGCGTTGACGGTTTCGTTTGTTATTTAACAATTTTAACGCATATCAGTGAAAGAACATGGGGCAAAATCATCAAAATAATTAATGCAAATAAAAAAAAACATTTATCTATATTTAAATACATTTTATCGTATTTTTACAAATCTTCAATTTTAGTTTTAAAGTGTGTCGACAGATGGCAGTGAATTTACTGGGGTTACAAAATTTACTATGACAGTACCGCTCTAGTATAAGTTACTCTATGATTACATATAGCTGGCTACCCAGGGAGCCGACGGGTTTCGAAAGGTTAAATTTATAAACTGTAAACACTAAACACTTGTAAACTGTGTGTGTGTGTTTGTGATAAAAAAAATGTCCCAAAAATTTGTATGAAAATTGTACATTCTACTACAGGCAGGGACACACTTATCCCGCGTACGCAACGTATGCAATGCATTATGACATCTGAACCCTGAAATTTGTATGCTTAGAAACATATTTGTCATGCGTTGCGTATGACAAGTATCATGGAGACTGTATAAAGGAGCCAAATCTCTATGTATGAAAAGTGTCCATCAAAAAACAGTAATTAGGCGGCGCCACCATACACCGAAATACTACCAAAAACAACCTACGTAATTTGGTCGGGTTATTTGTTGCCTTATATGGTTCATGTTATACTCGTGTCCCAGAGCCTAACTAGCGCCACCGGAGAGATTAGGAACTATTATTTAAAGCTTAACGCGGTCACTTTTACAACAATTCTGCCATAAGAGATTGCGATCCTTTCTATACCATCCATAACAAGTATGTTCCGAGCTAAAGTCACGCACATAATCGATAGTATTCTCCATCCTTTAAAAAAGATGGGGACATGTCCATTCCATTACGTCACGTTTAAGTGAGAAAATTTGTTCCATTTGTAATTATTACATTACGTTTAAGTGAGAATTTTTATTCATTTGTAATAATTACAAATGAAAAAAAAATTCTCACCTTTTTTTCGTAATGGAATGGACATTTTGGGACATCTTTTTTTAATGGCAGGATGGAGAATACTGTCGATTCTGAGTAGAATGAGATCAAGAATGTCCAGATTTGAAAGAATCAGGTTTTTAATAATTATTTTAGAAAACGCCCATTTAGGGACCGCATAGCCTACGTGTAATAACACCTTTTACGAGCAAGTGTGATGAAAATAGACATATTTACCAGTCTCTTCCAACAGTTTGAAGGCGTAATATACGTCGGGTGCCTTCCCAGCGGCCTTGGCCGCCTCGATGGCCTTCGGAGGCATGTCGATACTCGGGAACGCGTACATAGCGCCCTGGAAGATATAAATGAACCTTAATGCTTAAGCTATACAGGCGATTTTAAATTGATTAAACTTAGAGGAATTCCCAGGGGGTCTCCTCCTGATGCTAACGAGAAAAATCATACAAGTTTTTAACCTCAAATACAATAAAATTTAGCGAACGCTAAAACGGTGACAGACGGTTTGGTCACAGGGCGGACACGCTATACATCAAAAATCACTCGCGTTTCTATGTGTGAACGACACGTCCGTACACGCGTCATGTGCCATAGTGTGTTGCTTAAAAATAGTAACTGAGAGTACGCCAGAAGTCCGCCAGATTTCTGTCGCGGGGCGAGGTAACTCGAGTCGGGGCGGGGCGGTGCGTGGCCGTTCTGTATGATAATACTATTACGTATTCTGTGGTTTGTTGCAACCCGACTGAAACTGACCTGAACAACGTTACATTTGAATCCCTGCATAGAGTTGAAGGTGTCTGCAATCATCTTAGCTCGCTTGTTGAGGGAGTCCAGTACGGCAGTCTTCTCCTTGATCCACAGCTCGTAGGAAGGCTCGCCTTTACTTGGCGGCTTGGCCTGAAAAATTATGGGGTTACTATAAATCATAGAGTAACTTATACTAGAGCGGTACTGTCATAGTAAATTTTGTAACCCCAGTAAATTCACTGCCATCTGTCGACACACTTTAAAACTAAAAATAAATATTTATAAAAATACGATAAAATGTATTTAAATATGGATAAATGATTTTTTTTATTTGCATTAATTATTTTTATGATTTTGACCCGTTCTTTCACTGATATGCGTTAAAATTGTTTAATAACAAACGAAACCGTCAACGCCCTCTATACGAGTGTAGGCCAAAACTAGTGGCGCCCTCTGAACGAGAATCAAATTTTCTTGATTTTCGAGGCACGTTTTTTCCTTAGACTGTATCCATCTATTACGGAGTTATATCTATCTTTGCTATAAATTGATCACTATAAGTAAAGTCTGTTTTTAGGGTTCCGTACCCAAAGGGTAAAAACGGGACCCTATTACTAAGACTCCGCTGTCCGTCTGTCTGCCTGTCTGTCACCAGGCTGTATCTCGTGAACCGTGATAGCTAGACAGTTGAAATTTTCACAGATGATGTATTTCTGTTGCCGCTATAACAACAAATACTAAAAACAGAATAATATAAATATTTAAATAGGGCTCTCATACAACAAACGTGATTTTTTTTGGTGTTTTTTCCGTAATGGTGCGCGAATCCGACTCGCACTTGGCCGGTTTTTTTTTTATTCCGTAGACTAGATGTAGGCGTCAAGACCGCTAAGCTTAAGTGGGACTGGGCGGGACATGTCTGTCGCATGCACCCGGAAAGGTGGGCCAAAATGGTTACTGAGTGGGACCCACGGAGCACCATAGACGGTGCAGGCCGGGGTTCAGGCAGACCAAAAAGGAGATGGCGGGACGACTTGGACGCATTCTACCCCAAATGGTGGGAAAATGGCGATGACAGGGTCGAGTGGAGAAAACAAGGGGAGGCCTTTGCCCAGCAGTGGGACACCAAAATAGGCTAATATAAAAAAAAAAGACTAAAATGACATTTCATGTGTTGCTAGTTTTTTAAGTCTTATAAAAAGTGATGTGCTACAACCGGTACTAACCGAAAATAAACTATTGGGAGGTGCTTATATTTGTTGATGAAGTGTCAGTAACACAATGAATGGATAATCCGTGGCGTGCTAAATGGGGACACTAGGAGAAGTATTAAAACGGGTGAAATAGTGTAGGTAGAAATGCCATCATTTTGAGATTAGTAGTGAGTAGATTACATTGTTTATTTTGAATCTAAAATTAATTTACGATTTATCTGTTATTCACAAACCAAAATCAAAGATCAGCACTGTTTGTTTTAAGCTGGTCACATTATTTCTACGTTTGACATTTGTGGTTGTCATTTTAGTCTACGGAATAAAAAGACTTTAGATGGCACGTGGGACTTCCGGTTCGAGCGCCATCTTGATAGTTAGCATCGTGATTAATTACTTTGTTTTTTGCTCATTAATATTGTTTAAAGTGTAATATTGATAGCTTATTATACAGTAAACTAATGTGGTAGTGTGCAGTGAATGGAGAATTAATTTTGAAGCGCGTTTAACCACCATCTTGGAGTCAACGGCCGGTAGTCCACGTGCTTCTTGTAAAGTCTAGCTATCGATTTACAAGAGCTAACAAATCACCGTACACTGTCTTGTACAACCGTACAATTTTTGTCGTTTTTAAACCTCTTAATACCTTGATACTGGCGAAATAGTCCCACTGGGCTGAAGCCATAATTTTAAAAGAAGAAAGAAAGAAGATGGCACGTGAAATAATGTTCCAACTTCTGTAGTGAATGTTCCGTGTGATTGTCGGTTTTTAGGGTTATGTAGTCACCAAAGAGGATATAATAGGATAGAGCGGTACTGTCATAGTAAATGTTTGAAATGAGACAGTCCTTTGACAAACTATAAATCATGCATGGCGAAAGAACGGTAAAATAATAACAAGTTTTTTTAAGGTTACCCCATACGAAATGGTTTTTATTGAATTTTTTGCTTTAATCCAATGGTGTGGTGTATCTTTGGATAGGTCTTTTTAAACGAATAAGGGTATCTAACAACCATTTTTTTATAAAATGAATATTTTTGTCAAAAACCTAAAAACCTGTTAAAGGTACAGTATGTATAAGTTACTCTATGGTATACTAAAAAGGCTAGTGCTGCACTCTGATGGCAGAACATTGCAGTCATATCCCACATCAAAATGAAAGAATACTTACAACTAAATCCAACGCAGACTGCCCGAGCACGGTGGGACACAACATGGCTGATATGCACTGAAAAGTATACATTTTATTAAGGTAAATATTCATAATATTGTCTTCGGTTACCGCGATAGTTACTCATGAAATAAAACTATGAAAACGGATTATATCGCGTATATTGAATTTATAATACATCCCGACGTTTCGAACTCTTTACAGCGTTCGTGGTCAACGGGTGGGTATTATAAATTCAATATACGCGATATAATCCGTTTTCATAGTTTTATTTCGTAAATATTCATATTAATAACTGCACAATATGATAAATTTATTAGTTATGATGGAATCGAAGTTTTCTCTGTGATGTCAAAGAAATGAAATTGCGTTTTCCTTACCAAAGATACATTGATTGAATAAGATGCGTAAAATCTAAGACAACTTCGTGCTTCGAATTTGACAGCTAAACGAGATGGCGCTGTACAGCTCCATACATTTTGCGGTAACTCTGATTCTCAAAAGTTGACGTTTGACAATTCAGTGATCGCAAAACATATGGGGCAGTACAGCGCAATCTGTTTTAACCTAAACAACTAAACGCAAAGGGGCACGTTTTTTTATTAGACTTTACCTCGCTATTACAATCAATTCTCTTTGTTCTTACTTTTCCCATCTTACACAATTAATAAATTTTTGATAGGAAGTAGCTCCCCAGTGAAGCTGCTCTTTAGCAATATTTATTTATTATTAAGAAATATTAAGGCTGGCGTCCAATAAAAGTCGAATCGCGTCGAATCGAGCCACGTTGAATCGAGTCGCATTTTTTCCGTGTGCGTTCATCACAGACGAATCGAAGCGAGTCGAAGTCACGGGCGCCTGTGCTGAGGTCGTGCTTGTACAGTTTGTCTGTGATGGATAGTCCGGACGAAGAAATGCTACCTAAACTTTACTTGGGGCACATCCTGTGTGAAAATTTGAAAGATGACCTGGATATCGAAAGGGAAAGGAGGGCGTTGGCGGTGCGGAGTAACATGTTGGCCCGTAGATTTGCTCGCTGTTCGAAACAAGTCAAAATTACCCTTTTCAAGGCGTACTGTCAAGTATTTTACACGAGCAGTCTATGGGTCAACTATACTCAAAAGGCATACAACGCCCTTCGAATCCAATATAACGACGCCTTCAGGGTGCTGTTGGGACTGCCTCGTTACTGCAGCGCTTCAGGGATGTTCGCCGCGGAACGAACTGACGACTTCTATGCCGTCAGGCGTAAGCGAATAGCGTCTCTGTTGTGTCGGGTTCGGGGCAGTCACAACAGTATACTCAAGGTCATAGCAGACAGGGTGGATTATACATTTACCTTCCTGAAATTCTGGATTGAACTGTGTGTAAATAATTAAATAATTTAGTAGTAGTAAGTAACTAACGTAGTCATAAGCCAAACTAACAATTCTATGGATAAAATAATTATCTGAAATAAAGAATTAATAATAAACTCAAAAACGCAACCACCCGTCATTACTCATTCACTACCCCGCGTCCACTGAGGCGCGCCGAGTCCAGTCGAAACGCGTAGCCGCAGAAATTCGCCTGACGAGCGATGCGCGCGGGAGATTCTAATCGGCGCGCCACGGCTCTTCGTCAATGGACGCAGTTGCATAGAAAATATAGGAGGCGAATTTTTGCGATTCGATTCGATTCGCCTCGGCGAGTCTAGTGGACGCCAGCCTTTAATGTTACCTTGTATAGGTTGGCCTGAACTGCCTTATCAAAGTTGACCAGCTCCATCCAACCGCCGCGAAGACCGCACTCGCCCATGTAACCTGAAAATAATTAACAGCTTAGTATGATGGATATGCATGTTCTGGCTCAGTGACGTCATCATGATGTCACTGAGCCAGAACATACATATCAACCCTACTCAGCTTCTACATATTGAACTTTTACGATTTTTACGAACGGCTCATAACAAATTTCGTTTCAATGGTATATCTAACAAAACGGATGTTGACAATTTTTTAGAACTGTTTTCATTTTATAGATAGACACGTAATAATTGCAAAAAAAAAAAAATTTTTATTCATTAATTTTTAATCAAAAATCGACTAATAAGGCCGTTCCATCGGTTTGCCGCTGTCTCTGTCACATTTCGCAAGAAAGAACGGGAAAGATCATGCGCGCCAAGTGTCAATTTTGATCAAATTTTGTCGATTTTTATTTATTTTAAAAACGTTACCCTACAATATCGAAATTCGAAAGCTATGAAATTACTATTTAAGTTAAGATTGTTTTTTCTTCTTTTTTTGTTTATAGTATCACATAATAAATAACCGAGTAAAGTTGGATTAAAAGTCCAAGTTAGAGGTTACTTTGGGAATTAATTGTATCGAGCGAAGTGTCATAATTCGTGTATCGGAAGCTATGATATTAAAGATAATATAGTCAAGAACTACATATATTTTTTCCACGTCTACGAATATCAACGCCTCTTAGAAAAACAGGATCATATAAGATTTTTCGCCTTCTGGCTCAGGGAACCGCCATAAGTGTTTAAATTTCGCGCAAAAACGCTCCAAGCTGTCACGTGATCTTGGTGACGTAACGATGTGATAAACAAACTGCTGTCAGTGCCAGAGGACCACCAGGTTTGACAACTTGTCTGTGAGTGTTTCTCACACCGTGACATCACTCGCTCCGATTTGCGTTTGCAGTCACGTGATGCTGGGCATTATTTTAAATACTTATAATTATTTTTAATTAATTTATTACGCATATTTACACTTACAAAATATGATTTTCAGCATTTTAATATTCCCTGTAAAACATAACATTTTATATATTCGTGATTCATGTCAACATACCTATTATCTTTTGACCTACCTTTGCTGATAGACATGAAAGAAGCCAGTTCAAGTTCATTCGTGTAGGGGGCTCCCAGTTCTCTCAATACCTGAAAAAAAAAAGTAACATTAAAATCTGAATGGCTACCGGGATTTTAATCGCTGGATAAGTAAGGTCAAAAGGGGTTAATGTGGCATAGGGGCGAGTATGGCTGTAGCTGGCCTTGGCTTGTTTACACATTGATTAGTGTTTATTTAGAGTTAGAATAGAATATAAAAACGTATATTGCAAAAACCATCTACATACATGTAATAAAACTAAATGGTGCTGTATTTATACAGCATATCTCTTTTTAATTGTATAAATTCGTTTTTATTAGGGTTTCATACCCAAAGGGTAAAAACGGGACCATATTACTAAGTCTCCGCTGTCTGTCTGTCTGTCCGTCTGTCACCAGGCTGTCTCATGAACCGTGGTAGCTACAGTTGAAACTTTTACAGATGATGTATTTCTGTTGCCGCTATAACAACAAATACTAAAAACAGAATAAAATAAATATTTAAGTGCGGCTCCCATACAACGTGACTTTTTTGGCGTTTTTTGCGTAAAGGTACGGAACACTTCGTGCGCGAGTCCGACTCGCACTTGGCCGGTTTTTTAAGTACACTGGATTTACGTAATAGTTGGTTTGGTAACTTTTCTATGTGTCCGCCGTGCCTGGCGTATGATTTATTAGGAATCTAAATAGTAAAATCAGTTTACCTTTTTGAATGAGAAGAACTTGCTTCCCTCGGCATAAACGTTGTCTTGGTATACTTCATCGGCCAAAAGTAGCAGGTTGTGTCGGTGGGCAAATTTGATGATCGTCTCGATGTTGGAACGGGTTAATACCTGAAATGGATACATATACAATGTCAAATGTCGCCCCGCTGCACGCCCAACTCGAGCATCCACTCGGGCCTTACACTAAGTAGTAGCCCACTTGGGTAAGGTTGTACCCTCCTCATTCAAATAATATGAGAAGAATGGATAACCACCTGGACCTGTCCCGTGGGGTTGCCCGGGTTGATAACAGCGATGGCTGCATTGCAATCCTTCGCGCTTTTCAATGCCCCTTCTAGCTCCGCTTCGTCCAACGCCCAGGCGTTGTCTTCGTCTAAGAAACCTACTGGGATAAGGCCTCTAACTCAAATGATATGAGAATGATGTCCATAATCTATACACTAACCTGTCCCGTGGGGTTGCCTGGGTTGATAACAGCGATGGCTCGAACATTGCAATCCTTAGCGCTTTTTAAGGCCCTTTCTAGCTCCGCTTCGTCCAACGCCCAGGCATTATCTTCGTCTAAGTAGTAGCCTACTTGTGTGAGACCGTATTCGGCTAGGGAGGCTGAGTATAGTGGGTACTGGGGTATAGGGATGAGAACACCTGAAAAAGAAGAGATTAGGTATGTTATTTTGAATCTTAAGATGTAGTAGTATATTAATTTTTAATGCCATTAGAAACCGCGACTAAGAACGATATCGTCCCATTACGCTGGGTGACCGTCGCGACGCTCGATTATTGTGGGATACCAATAACCACCCTCGACAAACTTACTGACTATTCTTTAACCTTATCACATTGACATAAGGTTTGTCAGTGATCAGATAAATGTCCGATCGAGTATCTCACTTCTTAGATACATGGCACACCAAGAATAAGCGGGCAGGCATCTCGCTCGTTTCTTCCCAGAACGTGCAGAATATGGAATGAGTTGCATCGTGAGATATTTCCTTTACGCCACGACATGGGATTCGGCTCGTCTGCTCGTTTGCTGACTATCACACAAAATAAAATAAAATATATATACCTATATAAGAAGCCGTCTCCGTTGGTTGGGCTATCTTGAGAGAATGGATGAAGATCGGAACGTGAAAAGAGCATACCTGGGCCACCCAGCAGGAAGACGTCCTACCGGACGCCCCAGGTATCGCTAGTGCGACATGGTGGAGGCAAATCGGCGCTAGTGTAGATGGTGGTCTTCGCAAAGTTCGAAATGTCAAATGTCACTTGTCACTCACTTCAATGACTGACAGCTGTTCTTTAGTCTTTTGGACCACCATCAACAGAGGCGCCAACTGGTGAGCAAAAAAACGATAGCCCTCATTGGCGAGAGGTCGCACAGGATCGAGAAAAGTGCCGCTGTCTTGTGTCGGAGGCAAAGTCTCATTTTGGGTCGCTGAGCCAACGGAGTAAGTAAGTACTTATATAAAAGAAGAGATGGACAGAGAATAACTGTTCGCACTCACCTGAAGGTTTTCCTCCCAAGTCGTTACACAGCAATTGCAGCACATTTTTGATACCATTGGAAGCACCACCAGTAAGAACAATGTCGTCCCATTTGGCGGGATGTCCGTCGCGACGCTCTATGTATTCGGCGACGTGTCGACGGATCAGTTCGATGCCGTGTGATGCGGTGTAGGAGCCGACTGATTGGCCACTGTAAATAATAATCATCATCATTATTAACTATTACCATATTAAGAGTCCCCGGATTTCACCTTCCCATACAAACGGAGTTTCGTTCTCATTTTAAAACTACGTGTTTGATTGTAATGAAACTTTGCACATACAATGACATGAGGTATATCTAGGTCTGTAATTAGTTTATATAGCTGTATTTTTTTTACTCTGGTATCTGAAGCTACATAAACTAATTACAGAGTACAGACCTAGATATACCTTATCCTAATGTATAGGTAAGTACAAAGTTTCAGAGCAAAGCGCAATCTAGCTAGTCGTTTTAAAATGAGAGCGGAACTCCGTTTGTATGGAGAACCGAGCTTGCAGGGGACCCTTAATAATAAAAAAATGCTCGCTTCGTGCCATTGATCGGGGTGACAGTGTATGAATCGCCTAAAACGTATTAGACTGAAAGGTTTTATAAAAACGTGTACATACCCGCAACCTTCGAGAATTTCTCTGGCGCGCTTTTTAACGTCGCTGGGAAAGTCGTATGTGTCGATAAGCTCGGGGAGAGAGACGCAAGCCAACACCTGTTAAACATTCACACATTAATATTCACATGGACAATGTTGGCGGCATCACAGAACACGCTATACATCAAAAATCACTTGCGTTTCTATGTGTGAATGGCACGTCTGTACACGCGACATGCGTCATTGTGTGAGTAAGTTGCTTAAAAACACTACTGAGCGGCCGGCAAACGGCCGTCAATCTGCTGTCGCGGGGCGAGGTAATTCTAATCGGGGCGGGGCGGTGCGTGGCCGTTCTGTGTGATAATACTATTACTTATTCTGTGGCGGCATTCGACAATTTAGTTTTGACAGTTCAGTTTTTTAACATTAAGATGGGTCGCGGGGAGGCCCTCTCCTGGGCTATCGTTAAAGACTTTCAGGTTGAAAACACTGTGGGTTACTGCATTAGGTACTGGCATTGTTCGCTGCTTAAAAATCAATCTGACACAAAATGTAATAAGATGATATAGCACGTTATGCCATAATTCCTTAAACTAACAATATATATTCAATCCGACCAAATAAATAACATACACCGTGTTTTTATTGAATTCCGTTAATTTCGGGGTATGGTTAAATACTTCTAAGAAAACTGAATGGCATAGTTAATTTAAAAAAAACCTTTTTTTTAAGTATTTAATTAAATGTTGCATATACCATTGTTGTAACACGGGTATTACATTTAACTCAACCAAACAATTTAAAACTGTGACATATCAATGACATTTCGAACATCGATCGTCCGCGATAGTACTTACGTTTAGTAGAAAATGCAAACACTAATCAAGTAATCAATATGCAAACAGGCCCTAAGGCAAGTGTACACGCTCATAGGGGCGTTATCAGATGAAATTAAATTATTGATTATCTCCGAAATGGCGTTAATTAGAATACCAGTGTATTTGAGAAAGTTACTAAATTTAAGTTCAGGAATGCGCCCTTGAAATTAACTAATAAAAAACCGGCCAAGTGCGAGTCGGACTCGCGCACGAAGGGTTCCGTACCATTACGCGAAAAACGGCAAAAAAATCACGTTTGTTATATGGGAACCCAATTAAATATTTATTTTATTCTGTTTTTAGTATTTGTTGTCGGTAACAGAAATACATCTGTGACAATTTCAAGCTAGCTATAGCTATCACAGTTCATGAGATAAAGCCTGGTGACACACGGACAGACAGACAGACGGACGGACAGCGGAGTCTTAGTAATAGGGTCTCGTTTTTGCCCTTTGGGGACGGAGACCTAAAAAAAAACACGGTGTATAATAGTTAGAATTTATAAGGTGAGTAAATGTTACTTAAGAAGTGTAAATGATCATGTCAAGTGGTTTTGTTTGTTTATTGAAATAGATCACATGTCGTAGGGAGCCCAGATTTGTAAGGGAACCTCAGCATGGCAACAAGGCTGACTACCGGTCGACCATACACAGATACACACACAAACGTACAATATACTACTGAATCTGACCGCAACGCTAGAATTACACCAACCTTGACATCGTGGAGCGGATATTTTGTCGTAATACTAATATACTCAGTACTCACTGTCGTGACTACGCAGTTATCCTAGTCCGGGCGCAGTACGGTTCCATTTTTGTCGTCTATCACTATGCCCGTCACTTTCGCACTTACATACTTGTTAGAACGTGACAGGCAAACCGCGGCTCCTTGAAAGTAGAGTCGGTACCCTAACATGAGTTTCCACGTATCTATTGTCTCCCAAGGCCCAACGTCCTAGGCTCTTAAGGCCGTTCCATCGGTTTGCCGCTGTCTTTGTCACATTTCGGAAGAAAGAACGGGAAAGATCATGCGCGCCAAGTGCCAATTTTGATCGAATTTTGTAGATTTTTATTTATTTTATAAACGTTACCCTACAATATCGAAATTCGAAAGCTATGAAATGACTATTTAAGTTAAGATTGTTTTTTCTTCTTTTTTTGTTTATAGTATCACATAATAAATAACCGAGTAAAGTTGGATTAAAAGTCCGAGGTATAGGTTACTTTGGGAATTAATTGTATCGAGCGAAGTGTCATAATTCGTGTATCGGAAGCTATGATATTAAAGATAATATAGTCAAGAACTACATATATTTTTTCCACGTCTACGAATATCAACGCCTCTTAGAAAAACAGGATCATATAAGGAGATTTTTCGCCTTCTGGCTCAGGGAACCGCCTTAAGGTAGGTTGGCTCTTTTGTTCGATGATATTTAAATCCTATACAATAGGGAATATTACGCGAAACTCTGCGCAGGGGGCGCCACTACAACAATCTGAGGGTCTATCGCAAAACAAGAAAATCGTAATTTCTTTATCTAACATCTCTATCACTCTCGTTGTGATGGATTGTGATGGATTGTGGTAGGAGCGTCGCAGATTTTCGCATAATATTCCCTATTCTGATAAGATAAGTATCATGGAAAACAACGTATTATAATTATATAATTTTAATCAAAACCCATAAAGTTAATTATAAACATGGACGTGTACGACAAACAACGTCTTTGTTATCATATTATCAAATAACCTTTGTCAAACGACCTTAACATATAACTGGTTGAATCTAATAGGTACCTATAGATTTAAAACGTGAAATTTATCTAATGTTGGTACGTTACAATAACATTTTAAAGTACAGCAAACTTGCTAGCATTGCCTACCAGCATGAAATAAAACTATGAAAACGGATTATATCGCGTATATTGAATTTATAATGTATTATAAAACGCGATATAATCCGTTTTCATAGTTTTATTTCATGAGCAACTATCGCGGTAACCGAAGACAATATTATTGCATACCATGAGTACCACGTCAAACGACTGTGAATTAGACAGTTATAGAAAATTTCGGTTTTTATTAGGGTTCCGTACCCAAAGGGTAAAAACGGGACCCCATATTACTAAGTCTCCGCTGTCTGTCTGTGTGTCCGTCTGTCACCAGGCTGTATCTCATGAACCGTGATAGCTAGACAGTTGAATACAGACGATGTATTTCTGTTGCCGCTATAACAACAAATAATAAAAACAGAATAAAATAAATATTTAAGTGGGGCTCCAAGCTCCAATACAACAAACGTGATTTTTTTGGCGTTTTTTGCGTAATGGTAAGGAACCCTTCGTGCGCGAGTCCGACTCGCACTTGGCCAGTTTTTTTTATAAAATCTGTCACACAAGTTATGGAAACATGAAGTGATTATGCAAATGATAAAACGGACTCGACATTTTAACATCCAGCGTATCTTGATTATATCCCTTAGAGGGCTTCGAGATTTGGTCAAATCTCTTTTCACTGCAACATATACAGTTTTGCAGGGAACTGTCCTGTCCTGGTGCCTTTGTTATTAATATACATACTTCTACAGGTTGAATGAGCTTTTTGAAACTTACCTATGTACGAAATATCACTGGATATTTACCAGTCGCTTTTCGGTGTTGGAAAACATCGTGAGAAAACCGGACTAATCCTAACAAGGCCTAGTTCCCCTTCTGGGTTTGAATTGAAGGTCAGATCAGTCGCTTTCGTAGTGCCTACGTCAATTATTGGGATTAGTTGTCAAGCGGACCACAGGCTCCCATGAGCCGTGGCAAAATGCCAGGATAACGCGAGGAAGATGATGACAGGTTGATTTTGTCAAATCTTGCCAAAATCAGCGATTTCAGGGTGCCATGGTAAACGTAGTTCAGTAAGACCTAAATATTAGACATGCGCGAAACAGTGCTTCAAAAAGTAATGCTATATCACATTACTTTTTCGAAAACGTAATATTACACCGAGACATCACATCACTCGGTACATCGCGCTCGGGCGCGCGCGAAATGGCACCAACTGAGTGCGAGTGGGATAACAAAGTACTCGTAATGATGGCATGGCGAAGAAACATGACATTATCACAAATGGCATTATACATTACGCGCACTGTGTATATAAATGAACTGACCATTCATATCGGCGCGTCAATCTATGTTGAATCGCTCGGTCGTTCGCGCTCGCGTAATGAGTGATGTTTGAAGTAATGTTTGATTTCTCGGAGTGATAATGATCCATATGATATCTCGTTTGTGATATTACGAGCATTACCTACACATGTCTACTGACCTGTCTGATGAAGGTGATGGGTTTCTGGCCCATGGCGTGAGCATCTCCGATGTTGGCTTTTATCACCCTCTTGAAAGGTTTCTTGGCACCCTGGAACAATACAATAAAGAAGGTAAGAAACAATGACTTTGTAACACGAAACGGTTTCAGTTGTATGTGAAAGATATAAAAATAAGTTTTTGGCAAAAAAAAACATTTCTGGTACAAGCCTTTGGCACAGGCAACTAATACTCATCGAGACAATTCTAAAAACCCCAAACACAGTTTTATCACAGAGCTCCTATGGCCACCTGTCTCCATCATCAGATCAGCTCGATGGTACCATAACCGACTTACATATTGTATGCAAATTTTCAGCTTCATTGGAAGTCGGGAAGTTGGTCAAATTTAACTTGCAAGATTTGATCCGTACGAACAGTTAACATACATAGAAGGTACATTGCAAGTTTATAAAAAGCTTGTAAAAACAATAACTTTGTAACACGAAACAATGACACGAAAAGTATTTTGTTAAAAATGAAAATTTAATACGGTTTTATTGCCGATTATTAGGATTCGTCAAAATGAATCGTATGAGCCCATACGCAGCGTACTACGTAGGCGAACAACACGCGAACGCGAAGCGACTTGCGAAGTTAAAAGCGTATGAAAAAAATCTTTCTAATTTAAAATTCGATTAGGTATTGTTGTTCATTTATCATTTGGCATTGAATTTGCACTTTTATTTGTAAAGCAATGGCAATGGCTGCCCTTTAATATGCGTATCAAGGTCAGTCCAGTAATTCTTTTCGAGTTTAATTTAAACGTCTACCTACTTTGTACAGGCAATATGAACGGGCCCACTGACTATCGGCGATATCGGCCTGTCAGTTGTTCGGAACTGTCAAATTTTTGTTTTAACTGACAGGCCGATATCCTCCGTCGGCCCCTTTAAAGCTGATCACATCAGACTTTCCACTTCAGGAACTATGTTGTGGTCTGTTTTATTTTCCCTTTTTAGAATTCCGAACCCAAAGGGTAAAAACAGGACCCTATTACTAAGACTCCTCTGTCCGTCTGTATATCACCAGGCTGTATCTCACATGAACCGTGATAGCTAGAGAGTTGAAATTTTCACAGATGTATTTCTGTTGCCGCTATAGCAACAAATACTAAAAAGCACGGAACCCTCGGTGGGCGAGTCCGACTCGCACTTGTCCGGTTTTTTTAATAATTCATTATATTACTAGGTAGGTACCTAAGTTCCATTTTAAATAACCGGTTTTAGACATAGACATAGAACATTTTTATTCAACATCACATGAAATGGCATGAAATGAATGGTTTTAATAGGTACCATCGCCCACACTGTTAACTGAAAGTTCGTAAACCTTATAACAAAAGGTCCATCGATGAGTGCTGCTGTTTGTACCTAAGTAGTTAAGACTAATTAGGTAGCTTATGCACGCATGTAATGTACATTACATATTTGTATACACAGTCATACACAGTCACAGTCAATCTACTAACAACATGCGCTAAAACGAGGTCAAAGTTATATTCACTCTCTTTACCTTGAAAATAGTTTGCATATACATACGAAGTCGTTTAAGTGACCGAATGTAGACCCTATTAAAATACAAGTAAGGTGTAGTAAAGGTTACTTTTGTGTTTTCGCCCCTTTCAAATCTTTAGACGAGACAGCACCTGGCTTTTAATGAATAGGATATGCGATGTATGAGCTTTTTCTCAAACATGCAATGAAATTAGGCCAGGAAATGAATGCTCAAAAAAAGTTATAAAGGGAAATGCTTGGAACACAATTTTTGACTTCGTAGCTTTGTTTGGACTAGTTAGGAGGTGAACATATCAAAAGTCCCCGCCCGTAACCCTGGTGCCGGAGGGGAGGGGGGGTCAAAGTTCCATTTTTCGGTTTTTCGATTATATCTCGGAAACTATGCGTCTGAGCGACATGGCCACTTATACAAAATGAAAAGTGATTTAATTTGTTACAAGTTTTATTCAGTCAAGTTTTTCGATATCTTGTATAGTTTTTGAGATATAGCGGATAGTATATAGTATCTTGAAGTTTTATTTATGGCTCTCATTTTTATCTTGATTATCTACATCAGTGAAGCTGCTAGGCCGGGTTTGGTATCGTTTTCGTATAAATTGGGGGTGCTGAATTCATTTATGGTATCAACATTGAGTCCATTCCTAAGTACGTCTGCTTGGCAACTAGACAATTCTCGGGATTAGTTGCCAAGCGGACCCCAGGCTCCCAGGAGCCGTGGCAAAAAGCCGGGATAACGCGAGGTAGATGATGACTGTGGGATTTATACTCCATGGTAAGCATGGTAACAACATATGTGAAGAATAATATCAACTTTAAAAACTATGTACACTTAGTCATGTGGCTAAAACGACAGATACATACATATATTATTATACTCTTTGAAGTTTGAACGACAGTCATATGGATACAAGGCGAAAAAATAAACGTGTAAAATGTAAGTGTGATAAAGATATACGTGTTATTGATATTTTGTACAACAATAAGCAAAATAAATACTACGATACACGCTCAAGTAAGTAAATAAAAGAAAAGTTTACGTAGAATGACGATTATCGTGATAAACCTTATCTTACTTCCCTAAGACTATATAAAATAAAAAATAAATAAATATGTATTCTTACACAGATTGAAGTCCCACAGTAAGCTCAAGAAGGCTTGTGTTGTGGGTACTTAGACAACGATATATATAATATACAAATACATAGAAAACACCCAAGACTCGGGAACAAATATCTGTGTTCATCACACATAAATGCCCTTACCAGGATTCGAACCCAGGACCATCGGCTTCACAGGCAGGGTCACTACCCACTAGGTCAGACCGGTCGTCTATATATGTAGATATATATAATGTATATAATTACGTCCATACAAAATTGTATGGATTTGGATATTTAGATGTTTATCCTCCATTAGGCAAAAACGACTGAACGAATAAAGAAGAAAGGCATATGGATAGTTTGTAACCTGGAAAAGGGGAAATAATTTTGTCCCCTAGGGCCAAAATTTTTACGTCCGTTAAAACTTATATAATATATGTATATATACACCATGAAATTTATGTTTATCTACTATCATATTCCTAAGATAATCGATAAGACACCAGCAAAAACATTTCCATCAGACGACGGATACGTAATAACAAACAAGATTGTCATAATCATTATCATGTTCAAAACATGTATCATCCTAAAGACAACGACCGATTTTAAACCCTACTGCATTGATATACAGCTTATTTTAAATCCATAAGGCGTACAATCAGTCAGTAAGCATTCCTGTTTGTACAGTTGCCATCAGATATATCGGAGCGGCCAAGGCGCTCACAAATATCTGAACACGCCTCTGTTGGTTATAGGTGAGTTCAGATATATTTGAGCACCTCGACCGCTCCGATATAATATATCTGATGGAGACTAATAAAATGAAGTGGTTATGCCATAGCGGGACCAATTGTAAGCACTTATCTCGTGATAACACGCAGATCTGAATGCTTCAACATTATATAACTTGTGCCAATTTTGTTATTAGAAAATTATACCTTATTATTATAGTGATAAAGCATTTTTTCTATAGCAGAGGGGTAGACATACTACTTTTAGAACTTATCTAACGATAATAGTCCACACGCACATCTGTACGAGATACTATAGCGACAAGCATTGTATGTACAACAGTTCGCTTTTTGAAATTATACCTTATCAGAATAAGATTAAAGCATAATTTTCAATAGCAAAATACAGGCTTTTGACATTGTGATAACAGAAGATTAGGTTATCATAATCCGCTTTCATCGTTTAATGACAGAACAATTGACAGTTGAATACCTATGTAAGGTAAAAATAAATAATATAATGATAAAGTATGTTTATAAATTATGATAGAATAATTTAAATGACATAAGCAGGCACGCTAAGGCACACCTGTTCAATTTCTTTGTCCAATGTCATTGCGTCTCACTCTCTCATTAAACAAAATTAATGTATGCAGAGGTGCTAAGCTAATAGTTTAGCTGACTGTACAAGTTAGGTATATCTAGATATAGTATTGTCAAAGATAGATATAACTCCGTAATAGATGGATACAGTCTAAGGAAAAAACGTGCCTCGAAAATCAAGAAAATTTGATTTTCGTTCAGAGGGCGCTACTAGCTTTGGCCTACTGTCGTATAGATGGCGTTGACGGTTTCGTTTGTTATTTAACAATTTTAACGCATATCAGTGAAAGAACATGGGTCAAAATCATAAAAATAGTTAATGCAAATAAAAACAATCATTTATCCATATTTAAATACATTTTATCGTATTTTTATAAATCTTCATTTTTAGTTTTAAAGTGTGTCGACAGATGGCAGTGAATTTACTGAGGTTACAAAATTTACTATGACAGTACCGCTCTAGTATAAGTTACTCTATGGTATTGTTAACCTTAACCACTTTGTAGCAAATTTTGACCTTTTTTTTACGCAGCTAGCGGAAAATGCATTTACGCATCTTACCCCCGGGCTGGGGAAGCCCATTGGGGGGGTGGTATGTGGGACTCGCTCTTCCCGTAACTTCCTCTGCTAGCCAGAGGAGGAGAATACCCACTAACATCCCCTGCGGCGTTTCCGTCTATGCCGTTGGGGGGGTGCAATGAGGTCGCAAGCATGTCCCCTGTCTTTTAAATAGAAACCTACATTCTGTGCCAGAAAGTGACGTTTCAGTCTAGTAATCCAAACATATCTCAACTCCGCTCATCTACACCTCAGTGGAAAGATATTATTGGTAGATTGGACAGAGATCAATATGAAAGTCTCTAGGGACCTCATACTATTGTCACTGTGACAGGGTAGGACATTGGACTGAAATTACATTCCTTGGCCATGCCTTACATTGTTTATGTAACAACTCGCAAATACGTATCAAACAGTTTTTTAAAAATAATGTCCAGATGCTTGATAAAAATTATGACTAAATCGAATAGAAAAACCGTGACAGGCAAAATTCTGGCTAACTGCCAATGTCCAAAGTAATAAAATTACCATAACTTTCATAAGCAGGTGACCTTCAGCAAACTATTAACAGTATTAGCTCATACGTGCTCTGAAAATAGCTACAGTTGAGTACATTAGTCATACTTCAAAAGTATTATAATTATTTTGCAAATACACTTGGCAATTGGTTGTGCACATGACTTTGTGACCTTGGGACATTGACATTGTTATATTACTTATCTGACATCGGACAAGATTAAAAATGAGATAAAACTGAAAGTTTCCTCAGTTACATAATATATTTACTTGACAATGTTAATCCTTCTTTTTATATCTTAGATAAAAATGTAATTTTTATTGCCCCAATATGTCCGACCGACCTGTTCTTTTAGTACAAAATTTTAAATACATTTATTTACATACAAGATATATACAGTGGTACTACGTAAACGAAATTAATAACTAGCTTAAATCTAAAATAGGCCCTTGAGGCATTGTACCAAGGATGCTGGCGGCATTTCCCCGCTGTATCGCAATGCTGATACGTTGTGCGAGAAAGCCGCCAGCTCTTCGGTCACCAGTTACGTCAACCAGACGCTTCGCGATTTCTGCAAACAACTTATGCGCGCTGGGACCCCATGGACCTAGAGTTTCAACTCCAAATGGAACGAAATGATACTCTCTACCGAGGCTCTTATATTTATTACGTTTTAAAATTTCGGCGCTTTCCGCCGCTCCGCCCGCTTTTACATTAGTCCGTTGGAGGTGGGACGGTGCCGGTGTGTACAAAATTAGTAACAAACAGGAGTAGTCAATGGGTTAAACTGTCATTCAGTATCTGGAAAAAAAACAGCTAACCCTTCATTCCTTCAAATTCATCCTAATTTGCTATGTGACAAGGTTCAAATTAAGAATAGGAAATTTTTGTATGGTGGGCCTTAGGAGGTTAATGCTGACAGACTTTACAGTGCTGACTGTACATCAGAAGTCTAAGATCTAAATACAACTTTATTTTAAAAGGCGTAAGCATTGTAGATACCTAATTTTACCCCTTTCAAAGGGATATTCCCACTAGTTACCACCATGTTACCACCAAGTTAAATTGTTTTTGTTACCAGTAGTAACAACGGAGAATGTTTTTCTCATCTTATACCACTAGGAACAACTGAGAAGAAGAAATCCACTAGTTATCACCAAAGTGAGCTGGTGGTAACAACTGGGTATTTTTTTCTCATTTAATACCACTGGTAATAACCCTAACTAGTGGGAATAACCAATTTCAAACACAAAACTACTGCTGCTCACTGTACATCACATATCACATAGTAATAGCCAGATAAGATCTAGAGTATAAGCAATTACCACTATCAGCCAAGTGTTAAGATAAGCCCATTATTAGATAATATTATAGCAAGCCTTGTGTAGGTAATGATATCTGCTCATTACCCGTAAATTGCAATTTTAATGTGCCACCTATACATTTATACAAGCTTTACATGATGATACTACTATTTATGGCTTTAATAACACGAATGAAAAAACCCTTTTTACCCTGTGGGTACGGAACCCTAATAATGGCGAAAGGGACAACCCTATAACATCATCTTTTTTTTCTCTAATGCAGAATTTTTAGGATTTTAGCCTGTGTATTTTTTTATATCTTGACCTTGAACTTTGAAGGGTTAAAAGAGCTAACCCAAGAATGTGATGGGAAAAGGCCAGCCAAAAAGTAACAGCTAATCATAGATCTAGATTATTTTAACTTCATTGACACATAACATACGGTCAGTGACTACCAACCAACCAGTCTGACAACCACAACACAACCACCACCACCACTGACACCTAGTCAGTGGTGGACTGACAACCAGTCTGGCCTAGTGGATAGTGACCCTGCCTATGAAGCCGATGGGCCTAGGTTCAAATCCCGGTATGGGCATTTATTTGTGTGATGAGGACAGATATTTGTTCCTGAGCCATGGGCTTACCCACAACACAAGCCTTCTTAAGCTTACCCTGGGACTTGGTCTGGTCAATTTGTGTAAGAATGTCCTTATAACATAATATAATATTTTAAGTGGCGGGTCGTAAGCCAGTGTTTGGTAACATATTGTTGGTAGATTGACAGCCAAATATGTATCGAAGTTGCCTGTAGAATATTTATATTGATTATGAGGTTTGTACATATCATATCAAAGATAATAATTGTTTGTTAAGGCCATAATTTAATACTAGGGCTAAAGGAAGGTTAACCTTTTGAGATCCGGACCCATATTCTAGTAAATATGGCTACCCAGGGCACCGATGGGTCTCTAAAGGTTAAACCTGATTAATAATTTAACACTTTTCTTTTTTTATTTCCAGTATAATAATACTGGCTTATCATATCAAAACAATTGAATGGTGCCATATTATAAAGTTTAATAGAAGTTTATCAGAGTGATAAACAATCTAGATAGATAGAATAATCTTTTATTATCATATTTAGATAAATATGATAATAAAATATTATTCCCGGGTTATATAGTAATCACTCAGTTTAACAAATATGATCAGGACAGTATGACAATCCTTTACTATTAAGGATGCTAGTGATATTACACCCGTTCAACCTTACATAAGTTTTGATTGATTGAGGATAGATATCATGAAAACTATGGCATGGATAATGTGCAAAGAATAATAAAAGTATTGTCAGGGCCACATATGACATGCTACAATTAGCATGTCATATGTGTAATTCAGCATTAAACAATTAACACAATAAAATTAATGTTGTTAAATAGTCTGACTGGCCTTGTGATACATACTGGTGCCTTTCACTCAATAAGACGAATTTTAAAAAGCTCATAATGTTTTTTTTTTAAAGATAGTGTAATTAAGGCGCGAAGATTCCTTATCAATATATCGTACCTTTTCAAGTTCCTTTTCGATTTCCGCCGCTCGGATGACCAACGGTCCGCGCACAGCATATTCCAACTTCACGATATTAGGGTTGATATTTTCTAAAGTGATAGCTTTTGACGCCATCCTGTGTTGTATTAAGTGATTCCTCGGCAACGGTGCACTACAAACAGCGTCCAAACGTACCGCCGCGCCGGCCAGCAATCGACTGTGTTTTATCATCTTCAACCCCGACATGGTGGGCTGCAATCAGTCACACTACTTAAAAACACGTCACTGCCAAAGAACACCCCGCACACACGATAACACTGCTTGTAAAATTACGAAAGAATTTACGCCACGGCTATCTTTATTTATCTTAACTTCAAAAAAAAAACAACGAATCGACGGGGAATCAAAAACACGATTGTAGACCGATCGATATCGTTTGATACGTTCGCTCGTGCCCCGGATTACAAAATGACTAGATGTCGGAATAATTATAAGAAATTACTTCATATAATTAATGTCTTATCAAGTCAAGTTCGAAGGTTATAGTTATCTGAGTAAAGCAACTTCAAATAACTAGGGCAGTAATGCCGTAAAACTAGTGATAAAAACTGTAACTGACGTAATTTTATCGTGGTTATAAACAATAAAACATGAAACAAATAGCAAAAACTAGAAAAGTAACTACTTGCGGTGTTACGTAAATTATGTTATTTGAAGAAATGTAAATTCTTGTATGTGTTTGGTTTGATTTTTAGCAAGTTGGCAATATATGAAAACTGAAAATTGAAGCGGGAACGTAAGAATGTGACATTCTAGTATGGCAACATTCGTGACAACAGCTGTTTTTGACATTACTACTTACAACATCTTATCACTAATCTAGTACCTAAAGTAATATGTCTGTATCTTTAGATTCTTTAGGTAGTTAAACAAATGTAAACAATGTGTTTTTACATTTTCGAGTACTTGAAGCATTCATCAGTTAACCAACCAAATAGAAAACTGCCTGGTTCTGTTCCTCATCGTTCTGGATTTAATCTATTTCATTTAATCGTGTAATGTTTTCATCTACCCTCATCACTACTACCGCTGTACCGCTCGTAACTATTTAGGCACTCGTAATTTTTTCCCTACAATTGTATACAAAATCGACTTTCAGAATTATACCGCTGTCGCAGTCGGGTAACAGTTTTTTTGTGCAGTTTACTTTTTTGATTTACCAGACTTATCGAGCTTTAAAATGCTGTGCAGAATATTCGTGTACATTGCCTATTTACCAAATGAGAAGCGTAAAAAAATCCATAAATCGTTTTCCAGTACAAAATCGTTTTATTTTGTATGAGCTAGTACATATTAAGGGTTTTATAAATCGTTGCATAAAGAAAACTCGAAATTTTAAAGGATGTCTTTGGCAACAATTTGAGGCTCAATATATTTACCTTAATAAATATTCAATCCAACATGTAAGAGAGTCATTTGCCTGCAATCGAACAGTCATCATCATCTTCCTCGTGTTGTCCCGGCATTTTGCCACGGCTCATGGGAGCCTGGGTTCCGCTTGGCAACTACACCCAAGAATTGGCGTAGGCACTAGTTTTTTACGAAAGCGACTGCCATCTGACCTTACAACCCAGAGGGGAAACTAGGCCTTGTTGGGATTTGTCCGGTTTCCTCACGATGTTTTCCTTCACCGAAAAGCGACTGGTAAATATCAAATGATATTTCGTACATAAGTTCCGAAAAACTCATTGGTACTTTTGGTACGAGCCAGGGTTTAAACCTGCGACCTTCGGATTGCAAGTCGCACACTCTTACCGCTAGGCCACCATGCGATCGAACAGTATGATTTTGAAAATATCTTTTGTATACAATTGTATGGTGAAATTGCGGGTGCCTAAATACTTTTGATTTGAGCGGTAGTGTACAGTCTGTACTTACGTAATTTTAAGTACCTAAGTAATTTAATTTACTCACCATGAAGCCTTTGGCAAATCATTGTTAATTTTGTTCTGTGACTGCAAAATAAATAAAATAATAATATTTTTTTTCAATTATAAATGTACTTAAATTATAATTTATAATATCTTAATCAATCTGAGAAATGGTTTAGCCGTTGGCATTTATCTTGTAATGTGAAGTTGTCAGTGGTTGTCAGTTGTCACCGTTTGTTTTTCGCCTAGTTCCTAGTTTTTTTTGCTTTACTCATGTCATGCCCAATTTACACTAGGTATTTTAGATGTTGCGTTAGTGAGAAGCATAGATAAATATAAGTAAAGAAAGTGTGGTAACTCCATAGGTACATCAGTTTTCTTACCAAAAAGAGAGTTATTTCGTAGTCGACATCTAGCGTCAAGTAGCGGAATGTATCAGTACTGCTAGTTGACAATAGATGTAGCGACGAACGAAAACTCTAATGCTGAACAATTTTCAGCTATTTATTACCGGATTAACCGGAACTCTATTTTCAACTCCTTCTGCTTCTAACATTAGTTGTCAATTGTTCTTCTTCTTCTTTTTTTAAAATTATGGCTTCAGCCCAGTGGGACTATTTCGCCAGTATCAAGGTATTGAGAGGTTTACAAACGACAAAAATTGTACGGTTGTACAAGACAGTGTACGGTGATTTGTTAGCTCTTGTAAATCGATAGCTAGACTTTACAAGAAGCACGTGGACTACCGGCCGTTGACTCCAAGATGGTGGTTAAACGCGCTTCAAAATTAATTCTCCATTCACTGCACACTACCACATTAGTTTACTGTATAATAAGCTATCGATATTACACTTTAAACAATATTAATAAGCAAAAAACAAAGTAATTAATCACGATGGTAACTATCAAGATGGCGCTCGAACCGGAAGTCTGTCAATTGTTTTAGCAGTACATTTTACGCACTTACGTCAGTAGCGACACTTGTGACAACTGGTGTCACAGCGGTACTGATAATTCCACTACTTGACTATGGATGGTATAGAAAGGACGCCAATCTCTTATGGCGGAATTGTTGCAAAAGTGACCGCTTTCAGCTTTAAATACTAGTTCCTAATCTCTCCGGTGGCGCTAGTTAGGCTCTGGGACATGAGTATAACATGAACCATATAAGGCAACAAATAACCCGACCAAATTACGTAGGTTGTTTTGGTAGTATTTCGGTGTATGGTGGAGCAGCCTAATTACTGTTTTTGATGGACACTTTTCATACATAGAGATTTGGCTCCTTTATATAGTCTCCATATACTTGACGTTAGATGCCGACTACGAAGTCTACGAAATAACTCGCGTTCTGGTAGAAAACTGATGTATGATGGAGTTACCACTCTTCTCTTTCTATACTTATATTTCTCTGTGGTGAGAAGTGAAGTAGCAATCTCAAAGAGTAGTATAGCTATCTGCATAAATTTGGTAAAACAACAATTTGCACAGTAATATTCCCTTGAAAGACTTATAGTTGGTCAAACCAAATTGTCAGTAAATAAGAACACAAAAAACTATACTCATCCTTTTCCCTAGGGTGCTAGTACTAGTGTAAGACAAAGATACTATGATTCTCTCTGTCTATGTTTGAAATGAGACAGTCCTTTGACAAACTATATATCCCTTTAAATCGTGCATCATGGTTCCAAAACATAGACCTAGCATTACATAGACCAGCTATACGCGTGCGCCCGTAAGGGATAGACATAGATGACGTCATAAACGTGGGGATACCATATTGGTAAAAATTACCCCAATATTTGATATCACGTTGGGGCGATTACCCTGGAGGCAAAGTTAGCTTGTTTCACGGTATTAAAAAATTGTTAAATAAAATGTCAATGGGCCGTTCTTTTTAGGCGTATAAACAATGAAATACCTCCTATAATTCGCGCAGGTGGTACAAAACTAAACATGTTTAGTAAATAAAACGTAAAATAAAATGTATTATGGGTTTTAATTTACAGAAATCACAAATGGCAATCACACCAATTAATGTACACCACATTTAATCTTCACAACATTTGTTTATTTATTTTTTGGAATTAGAAGTACGAAAAAACTTCGAGGTCAAAATTACCCATAAAATTATGATATTTTCATCTGGTATCCCTAACATGATTGTTATGCAGCTAAATTAAGAAGAAGTTTAAAAATGGCTGACCTCAGACTCTTACCTACCTACGTAATTTGGGCGGATCATTTTACAAATAATGTTTTGTTAATTTGCGTAAATAATTGCGATATTTTTATTGAAATCGTTTGATTCTACATTGCTTTGAGTGTAACGTAATTTTACGATGTTATTCTCACATATTGCGTTAAGAGAAAGGTGTAAAATACCGTACTTACGTGTGAAAGGTTATGATCTCATATTTTTGCTCAGAGCGGCTATTACAGCCGATTACAGAACAATTCACCAGTATTTTATCAAAGTTCAAGCATTCAAAACGCTAACCATCACTATATTTCATAAGAGAAAGCACAATTTCATACAAAACAACGATAATTAAACAAGCAACGAACAAACATGATATGTCACGTATTTATTTGTTTGCCACAACCTCGGTTGTGGCAGCGGTGGAAAAGTGAAACTATGACAAGGACAAACAATAACAGCGCTTTCTCTGCTACTCCTACTGAAAGATACATAAGACTATCCCGTTCGGTCATTTTCCCCCACTCCTCATGACCGATCCAGTTATACTAGATTCATGTTCCAAAACTACAATATTTTATGCCTATCGTTGGCAACACTAAGTGTCACTGTCACTAAATGTCAATGTGAATTTGACACTGACAGTCTGACACAACACAGTGTCAAATACTCAAATTCTCGTATTTAATTATTTATTTTTCTTTTCAGGTTTCGGTCTGTATAGTGCAGTTCATAGATTTTATTTTAATTATTGAAAATATAATAATTTATTAACATACAAGATATAAACAGTGGTACTACTAAACAAAATTAATAACTAGTTTAAATCTAAAATAGGCCCTTGAGGCATTGTACCAAGGATGCTGGTGGCATTTCCTCGTTGTATCGCAATGCATACGTTGTGCTAGGAAGCCGCTAGCTCTTCGGTCACCAGTTACGTCAACCAGGTGCTTCGCGAAATCTGCAAATAACTGGTGCGCGCTGGGACCCCATGCACCTAGAGTTTTAACTCCAAATGGTACAAAATGGCACTCTCTATACCGAGGCTCTTATATTTATTATGTTTTAAAATTTCGACGTTTTCCGCCGCTCTGCCCGCTTTTACATTAGTCCGTCTGAGGTGGGATGGTGCCAGTGTGTCAACGCAGGTAGCATCCCACACTAACATCCTTCCCAAGCTCCAAGGAACTAAGGACACAGGACTATTTGCAAATAATATACATATATCAAGCAGCTCAACGTTTCCTATTTGCTCAACAAGCAGCTTATAGACCGCGAGCCAGGCGAAAATTTCGTCAGTCATCGCCTCGGGCGAAAACTCGTATAGCGGTTAACGGCTATGTATGATGAACCCTCGTGAACGTCAGCTGCCACTCTGTTGGTGGGTTGAGGAATGGCAGCCACCGAAACGCGTAACACGGTCTTTCCACCGCGATACAACCGGCTGACAATTTGTTTTATTAACAATAGCATCTAAACTATCATCTGACAAAGTATCAAGCGAATGGTCATGGAAATCTGTTCCTGGCCGACGGTCTATTATGAAACTCCTAGAGATGTATATTCTTGCAGTATTCTTGCCCCTTTTCTTGGCAACATTTCAATTTTTGATAGATAATTCTTATTGATCTATTTGGCGCAAGAGAGGCTTGAATTCATGATTCGTCTATTATTTTTGCTATATATCGGAAAACTAAAATGGGGGACTATAGGGAAGTGAGGTGCCCAGCGGGGACAGGCCAGAATACACCTTTGCTTTATTACTTTAAGATTGGGTTATACTCATTAGGTATGTGATTGTAATACCTACCTACCTCACTCAGTTTGAATATAAAATAAGCAATAAAAAAATCTGATAAACAATAAAGAGATTTATTTACTATACAATTATCATATCAAATAAAGTAAAATCCTACAAGTTTCTTAGAGGCTACTTGCAATATTTTAATTTAAAAGAAATATAAAGTCTGAGTATAAAAAATACAATAATATCATGCCACTCTTACCTCTTACTTTGATCTCCAACTCAAAGACAAAGTATGGCTTTCATATGAACAAACATGGCGTTGCCACAATATAATCATAATTATTTTCATTGAAATTTCATAGTTACCTATGGTGCACAGTGGGCTGGGTCGTGTATTAATTAACTGAACTGTTACATCTGTTTGTTTCATAAGATTTTAACTAAAATACATTTATGATTTCTATCACTATTGGTGCAAGTTTCACTGCAAATTTTTCTAGTATATATAGTAGTATTTCCCTGCTGACGTCGATCAATCCCACAGGTGGGAATGGTTCCTCGGGGTGGACAGGTGGTTAGGAACCAAAAAAAGTTTCATTGGCATATCTAATGATGTTTTATTAAAACAATTGAAGCCTCTTCTGCGGCTTTGTGCGATTCTCCTTGCAACAGTTACAACTAAGTTGGCAACTTAAAGTTGCCCTTTAGTTATTCCTTTATTACCAACGTAGGCACACGTCGAAGATATGTAGCAGAAAATACAAACATATCTTTGATGTCGAACGGTCGAATGTAGCAACATTGTACAATGAAACGATTGAATCTAAACCTTACTACAATTATATAAGGTCCATTTTGTGATAACTAGGCATATTTCTTAGTAAATTTCTGGTGGAAGTCTTGAAATATATTGAGCATTTCTTTGAGCACATCCGTCTGTGGTAGTATGGTTGTTCTGAAGTGGTAGGTGCCAGGTCGCTGCTTGAAACCGCTGCCAGCCACCACGCAGATACCTGCGTATTAAGAATTACCTAGTGCTTTTGATCTGTAGCAGGCGTGGCTCACTAGTCACTACGCTACGCTACAAGTACATGCGGCCAACACCAATTTTGGTGTCTAGCCATAGTAGTTGCTGCGCACCGCTACGGAACGGACGCTTACTCGCGCTTGCGCCACCTAGCGGTCATATCTGTCGTAGTAGACGCGTTTTGTTATAGAGTGAACCTTCTGTACCAGATACTATTATTAATTCGGTGCCTAAGGTCCTTCTATAGTACCTACGAATTAAATTTGAAGATATTTTAATCATTTTCAATCGGCATAGCGTTGCAATTGTTTTGATTCGTTCAATATTTTAACAAAGCAAAATCAACTCTATTTCCTACACTATAGGTTCAAATTTCACTGACAAATTGTGGTAGTTTCCTTGTATGGCTGGGCTTTAGGAGGATAGTCTAATAAAACAATAAAAGCAACATTATAAAATTGACCATTGATGAATTTTATATCTTTGCAATCACCGGATTCTCAAAAGGGCTTGAAAACTAGTTACGGCTTATTGGTGCCGTTATAGCGCCATTTACTTTAGTTATCAAAACTGTGGCAATAATATTTTACACTATCTCATGCGTCTTAACACTTCCACTTCCTTTGTCTTTGAACTGCTCACTTTATTCGTCTACTGGCTTAGTAACAGCAGCTAGAGTAAGTTTAGTGCCTGTATGAAGTGTAATAGCAATCATTCAATAAGAGCAAAAGCTTAATTGCTTGATATCAATTATCAGGCAATTCATTAATAAATCTCTCAATTTCACCCCCCTTTTCACTCTCTTTAGGGATGATTTCCGACATAAAAACTGTCCTATGTCCTTCCCCGGGACTCAAACTATCTCTATGCCAAATTTCAACTAAATCGGTTCAGCGGTTTAAGCGTGAACACAGACAGACAGACAGACTTTAACATTTATAATATTAGTATGGATTGCTCTTGACGTGAGATTGAGGCACAGGGCGGACACGCTATACATCAAAAATCACTTGCGTTTCTATGTGTGAACGGCACGTCTGTACACGCGGCATGCGTCATAGTGTGAGTAAGTTGCTTAAAAATAGTACTGAGCGGCCGGCAAACGGCCGTCAATCTGTTGTCGCGGGGCGAGGTAATTCGAGTCGGGGCGGGGCGGTGCGTGGTCGTTCTGTATGATAATACTATTACTTATTCTGTGGTTGAGAGCGCATTTAAAAATGGGTTACTTATGTCTAAGTGTTCGCCACACAGCAATATTTCTGTTTCAACCTTCATTGGTTATTATTACCTGTTTCTTCTAGTAAAGCGAAGGCGTAAAAGACATCAGCCGCCTTTCCGTCAGCTTTGGCCGCCTCTATCGCTTTTGGTGGCAGCTGAATTCGTGGAAAGCAGTACATAGCTCCCTTCAATTAAAAAAAAATGTGATTAGAGATTTGTGACTCAACGCAGCGTACTACGTAGGCGAACAACACGCGAACGCGATGCGGCGCGGGGTGAATCAATCCTGTCCTACGTGCTGTTGCGAACGCGAACGCGATGGGCCCGCCGCGCCGCGCCGTGCCGCTTCGCTTCGCGTCCGCAGTAAGACACAGCGTTAGCCGACATTGACGCTATAGCAAAAGGAGTAGTATTATAGTTATTTCATACCTAATCTGATTATTATTAAAAAACCTCGAAATTCGTGTGACGTAATTAATGGATGAACCCTTGATGGTTTGGCACGAAGTGCGAGGTGTCGTCGAAAATACTAAAATACCTGAACAGCGTTGCATTTGAACCCCTCCATGGAGTTGAAAGTATCGACAACCATTTTAGCGCGCGTCTTCAAGGATTCCAACACAGCTGTCTTCTCTTTATTGAAGAGGTCGTATGAAGGCTCTCCTTGTTTTGGTGGTTTGGCCTAATTAATATAGGTACAGGTTATTAAATCATATTTAACAAAAACCGGCCAAGTGCGAGTCGGACTCGCGCACGAAGGGTTCCGTACCATTACGCAAAAAAGGGCAAAAAATCACGTTTGTTGTATGGGAGTCCCACTTAAATATTTATTTTATTCTGTTTTTAGTGTTTTTTGTTATAGCGGCAACAGAAATCCATCATCTGTGAAAATTTCAACTGTCATGGTTCATGAGATACAACCTGGTGACTGACGGACAGACTGTGGAGCCTTAGTAACAAAGTCCCGTTTTTACCCTTTGGGTACGGAACCCTAAAAAAGTTCTTTTTTGGGCAGTCCTGTAAAGTAGGTATTATTTGAATACACTTTATGGTCTTTATCAGCAAATCCACTTCAGGTGCTCTCTAAGAAGAAAAGCAGGAAAGATTGCAAATCTATTCAGTATCGTTTTCAAAACCGCAATAGGTGTGAGCATAAATACATGAAGAGATTGAAGTTCCCTCGATTTTTTTGGATTTCTATCATCGGTTCTTGACGTGATGAGACATTTTTTCCTGAATTACTTATACCATTAAGGGTACCTAAAATCTAAATAGTAAACTTACAACTGCATCTGTGGCAATCTGGCCAAGTACAGTCGGACACAGCATCGCAGATAATGCCTGAAACAATGATACATTATGACTATTATGAGGGTTTAATATCTAATAGTAACATTATTAGGTATCTACTACAAAAGCCGCGAACAAAATAACCTGCCTCGTGTAAAGATCTCGCTTAAACATTGATAGGTACTTACTTACTTACTGCTGTGGCGCGACGACCCGAAGTGGATCTTGGCCTCCGACACCAAAGACCGCCATGCTACTCTGTCCAAAGCCGTTTCTGTCCAGTCGACGGCGCCGAGTTCGCTGAGGTGAGGTGCAGAAAGACCTCAGTGATAGGTACTTACTCTGCCGAAAACCACTGTATTCACTACTGGCGTAGCCCTACGTCGCTGCCGATAAGTGGTGTAGACAACTTAAATAAAATCGATCGTACTTTATAAAGGTGTGCTTGCACTGCCGGCTCCATGTTCACGATCTCCAGCCATCCACCCCGCAGTCCGCATTCACCCATGTAGCCTTTACTGATCGTCATGAAAGAGGTCACTTCTACTTCGTCCGTGTACGGGGCACCCATTTCTCTTAGCACCTGAGTAGACAGTAAAGGACATAAAAGGGTCATTCTCTAAAAAAATTCGCTGCTGTCTAATTGCCGCGACCCATACTAAATGTATGAAAAGAGTCGTGGCAATTATGCGTGACCGCAGACATATTCTGAGAGAATGACCCAAAAAAGAATTAGAATTGTTCTGTAATTTTAAGATGTTATCATAGCGATATCTCAGTTTTGATTTGTCATAGATGTTATTAGACTCATTAGGCATCGCACGCACACCAACAATAGTGTGAGCGAGATACCACATGACACGACTCTGATTGCAAATCAGCGTGAACGATCCTCTAGGTAGCATCAAGACAAAATCAAAACCTTTACAAATTGTTAAATCAGAACATTCAGAACTCATAAAAGCGTCGCCCCCTCCACCCACGTAGAGAATAAAAATTTATATGTATGCCCCTACTCCCACTCCCCTTGGCCATCGGTCATATCAACTGCCCCCCCCCCCCCCCCCCCACCCCTAGCCCATCAGCTCGTGATACCCATGACCGTGGTCGCATGAAAACTGCGAGGGAGATAACCGCCTGAAACGTCCTGTACTTATGGAATATTTCTTAAAATTAGATTATGCCAAAATGCCAAGAAGGAATAAACCTTCTTAAACGAGTGGAACTTGCTGCCCTCGGCGTAAACGTTGTGCTGGTACACTTCATCCGCGATTATCAACAGATTGTTCTCGTGTGCAAACTTGATGACTGATTCTATGTTTTCCCGCGACAACACCTGCAAAACAACACTTGTTAACAGAAATGAATCATCATCATTACTGGCATATTTGGCTCCTGGATATATATTGACTAATTACAACAATTATAACACTTAGTCAACAATGTTGCTGAACCAAATATCATTGGTGTGACAAAGGCGCAAAGGCTTCGGTGGCTCGGCCATCTGGAGCGAATGGGAGGCAATCGGGCGGTGAAAAGAGCGTTTGAGGGAAAACGGACAGCACGCCGCCCGGCCGGGCGACCTAGGTACCGATGGGAGGTAGTGGTGCACGCTGATCTGCGTGAGCTCCAGGTTCAAGACTGGCGAGAAACGGCACAGGACCGGGATCAGTGGCTAACTGTCGTGTTGGAGGCCAAGACACACTTTGGGTCGCTGCGCCAGAGGAGTAAGTAAGATATATACTACTTAATATGCAACGTGCCCACTGCGACACGAAGGATTTTAAGTAACCGTGTTCCTGATCATTTCAATAAAATAAAATTTCGTATGAAATTTTCTGGATAGGTCCAATATTCATTTAAAAATAAGGGAAGAAAATTCACATAGTTTTCACGGAAGTTGGAGGTAAGAACGCGACTGTCTATTTCATTGTATCTATTGCATTTACAAACAGGAAATTTGTAAATTACATTAGTAAAATAAGCCTAATGTTGCTGTCATCTTGCACCCTCAGAAGTTCATCCTCGCAACCAGAGATATTTGCTTAAAGGGATTATTTAATTACATTTATGGTGCCGATAGCATCAGCGCATCATTCATCATGAGCCCATTTTTCTTCAGGAAACTTTCAGCTTAATAAGAGACAGAGAAAGGTATAATTATGTTGTTTTCCTGTCCCTAGAATAGCATACCTGACCCGTAGGGTTCCCAGGATTTATAATAACAATACATTTCACAGAGCACGTTTTTTTTGACTTCTCCAGAGCGCTGTTCAGCTCGTTCATGTCTAGCCCCCAGGCGTTGTCTTCATCCAAAAAATACCCTACGGCTTCTAACCCGAATTCGACTAGAGAAGCTGAGTAGAGGGGGTATTGGGGTATGGGGATCATTACACCTGAAAATATAGAGATATTACTTTGAACAACAAAAGAACCGACTTCACTACACAGTTTAAATGCCATCATTTTATGGTCTTTATCAGCACTTCAGCAGGTCTACTTTGCAAAATGGCACCTACTTTTCAAGAGCAAATGTACGGTGTGTTGTGTGTTACTATAAAAAAATACGAAAATAGAGAACCTACGCTTTTTTTAGGGTTCCGTACCCAAAGGGTAAAAACGGGACCCTATTACTAAGACCTCGCTGTCCGTCTGTCTGTCACCAGGCTGTATCTCATCAACCGTGATTGCTAGACAGTTGAAATTTTCACAGATGATGTATTTCTGTTGCCGCTATAACAACTGTTGGAATGTATGTACACCCTTTTTCAAAAATACAGTTGTTTAGTCTGTTAATCTATGAACTCTATGATACATTATCTGTCACTGTCAAACTATACCGTTCTTTTTTGACTCGCCCTCCGTCTCTTGCCGCCCACCGGTTAACACGTGTATGTAGCTTAATTATAATATAATAAAAATGTGTGCTCCATGTCTGTCTCATCTGTCTTTCTCTCAATCAACCACTCCGCCGCACTCTGCCTCTTTCCAATTTCCAATAGGTTATTGGCCCCGAGTCGCGTACGCGCTGCGTAAGAAAAGTGGTTGAGTTGGTGAAGAGAAGCATGGCGGATCGCCTTTCCGGACGGCTCGAACTCGGCTGGCGGCCGCGTGCCGTGATACTCGTGATATGAGAAGCAGCTATATTAGAAGGTACTTAACCTAAAAATTGTCTCGGTTGTACTGTACCAAAGGGGCGATTTCTCTCAACGTCAACGTGCATTTTACTCGCTTACGATTACGAGTCACGTTGTAAAGCTACGAAGACTGCACTCGCTATGGACCATTGCCTTGCCTGGTTTGCCTCGCATTGAGGGCATAGCTTACAATTGATTTGTTTTGGTCATATGAAAAGAAGGATGCCAACGTGGCAGTGGGCGACCACATGACTGAGGTATATAATTGGATGCATCAATAGCGGCTGATAGTGAAGTGTCGTGGTGCGCGTGTGGTGCGCTCATATATGACTATCTTTTTCTTTTTAGCGGTGCTAGTTTTTTTTACATTTGTGTGTTAACAGTTATTTATAACAACTAATTTAGTAATGTAGCTCGTTTATCCAAATTTCATGTGGTAGTACTATGTTTAGAGTATGGCATAGTAACCTAGTCTCTCGACAAATTTAAATTTAGTTTGCATTGTTAAACGTAAATTTTGTGAGAAGACTACCTGTGTAATGCATTAGACTTTACTTGTGTACTTTTAAATGCCTTTTACTTAAGAAACTTGTACTTGTGCCAATAAATTCTATGCAATTTGCATTTTATTTTTGGATAGGGTTAGGTGTTTCTTATGTTCCACAGGTGATGAATGACCAGGTTGTGCCCATGAGGATGTGGTGCAAAAGGTCTGTCACCTCACAACTACAGATGTGTACACCCTATAAGGTATGGTGTCCAGTGTTATGTTTCACTCTCGGAAGAGGGAAAGCATACTCATTGATGGTGTGTCCCTAAGGGCAAGCCGCTGGTGCTGGACTATTTGCCTGGAGTTTTGTACAATTGGATGTGCGCAGTCCAATATTTGTAAGTTATTTTATGGAATAAGAACTTTACCACCCAAATAACTTGTTGGCGAAGATCTCTCATGAAGTGCTACTAGCATTTTGAGGTATGTCAAAGTTTTTTTTGTTGAGCTACTTACAATAAATAGGCGGTTTATTTTTAAGAGATTAGAGAGCTTTTATATATGTATGGATGTTTTTGTTTTGGTCATTTCATATATTTAAGGGTTGTTTTTTTTTATATTAATGTCTAAAAGAGACAGCTAATCGTTAAAGAAATGCCATATTAAACTTGTTTTTATTTTAAAGCTTGAAACATAATGTGATTTTTAATATAAACTTTTAGGCTTTGTCACTTTTGATTGTCTTGGCTCCTATGTACTATTTACAAAGATTGGACCTAAATTACTATTTTACCGTTTGGAAAAATAAATTGTTCCTATATCAGTTATAATGTACTTTTGGATATTTAGACTAAAAGTTGACGACCATGAGTTTTTTTTTATTGCTTTATTTTTTTTAGATTGCTAATTAATATTTTTTTGGGTAAGTATGACATATTAAGGCTTAAGTTACTTCGTGCATTTATTTTTGGAAGTATTTCTGCCTAAGAACATGTGGCCCATCATAGTATTGAGAAAGCTTTGTCTAAAATATAGAGCCTGTCACTTTCATGTTGGTTGCTTTATGCTTTGTCCTTTTGATGACAGTAAGCTAAACAATAATAACGCCAAGTCAAATTTATATTTCTAAGTTTGTTGGCTATCTATGGCATTCTACACGGTTTTAATAATCTAGTCCCTTGCAAAAATGATATATGTTTTTTTATTCAATGATAATTTGACCAAACTGATATACTTACTTATCCATACTTGTGTTGTCCATCTGATGACTTGTTTTATTGAACAGTCAGAAGGTTATTTTAAATTTTAATGAGTTGTGACATTGATATATTAAATTAATATTTTAAATTTTTTTTATATTTATTATGACTTGAAAGGAGTCTGTAATAATTAAGGAATTAATAATATACATTATCAATGTTAATAAACCATTATAATTTTAATTAATGAAAGTAAATTATTAAATGTGATGCTGTTTTTGAGCTAAAGCCTGAGTTGCACAGTGATTGCTATAACTCTAAGGCCAGTGCCACTGTTGAATATTAGTAAACTATGTAGGTACTGTTATTTTGCTCAAGTAATTGTCATCATCTCGTAAGGTAAGGTACCGATGCTCTAGTAATAACCTAAGTCTAACGGCAAATGCTGTGATTTGGTTCTTACCTAATTAAATTTATATGCTGTAAGTCGGAGCATGAGTCTAACAGTGTTAGCTGTGACTCTTTGACGTCATCATCATACTCGAAAGCATGTAAAGTTCGAGGGGAAGGATGGAGTGCTCGACCCAAAGCTTGTGTCTGGCAGCTTGCGTTGCGAACGTTACATGCGTAGCACGCACTGTACAGCACTATGGTACAGGTAAGCAGAGCTCAAGGAAATAATGAAATTCCACAGTATCAGGTATTATGATATTAATCTATCAGACATGTTAACTTGTTAAGTACATGATCTTTTCTGAAAGTTAATGTATATTTGTGTGAATTTTAAATAATAACGAAGTAGGTACCTGAATAATTTAATATTTAATTCCTCATTTTTAACAAATGGTAAAAGTCATTATGATGTGTAAAGTTTTGTTACTTTTTAAGATCTTATGTTTTCATGACATTTTATGAGGCTTTTTATGTATGTTTATAGGTATCTTGAGGGAAAGCAAAATATCTATTTAATTCCTCATTTCTAATTAAGTGATAAAAGTCTCTCAGATCATGTCATATTTTTGTTTTCTTTTAAATGAATGTATGTTTTGACTTTCTATGAAGTTAATACTTATTGATGTTAGTACCTATATCTGAAGGGGAAGCTACTACTTACATACTTTATGTGTTTCAAATTTTTTAGCTTTTACATTGCATTCAAGTTTTAATGTACTTTTTTCTTTTAATGTGTTTGAATGCCTAATAATTGTATTAAAGTATAGTTTATAAAAATTTTGAGACGGAGACTAATACCTTGATTTTCAAAGTAGAATCTGTTTTTAAAATTTTTAATGTGGTTCTAACTGTTCTAACCACTCAACTCAGTTATGTAGTCAGTGATATTTTCTGTTTATCTCTATAATAAACAATAGTTTCTAGTGGTATAACAGTCGTTTGTTAAATATTGAACAACATTATAAATTACTTATTTACTTACAATTTTTATTTAGGTACTAATTAATGTTCACTGTTTGGATGTCTGTCTGGTGTACCTACCATTCCTTGTCATGCATGTGCTAATGTAATTTGGCCTACACCAGCAGGTTTTAAAACATATACATATTTTTTCTTCGTTTTGCTTTTGGTATATTTACATTTAACTTTTTGTTTTGTGTTAATGTAGGTATCGTTGGCCAACTGAAAAGTTTGCATTATCTGGTTGCGACAATTGATTATTGTCTTTAAATGTTAAAAATGTATTTTTAACATTCAGTCATTGCAAGTATGTGCTTGGCCAATGATTCGAATGATATAAATAGCTTTTGGTTATGAATGTTGTCAAGTCTTGTTTTATCTTGAATTTCATTAGCAAAATTTTTATGATAAACATGTTTGTTACACACTGTAATTAGGTAACCAAGGCATTTGAGATTCTTGTATCACATTTACTCCTGTATTTGTTTGTAAAGTGTGAGGGGAAGTGTTGGAATGTATGTACACCCTTTTTCAAAAATACAGTTGTTTAGTCTGTTAATCTATGAACTCTATGATACATTATCTGTCACTGTCAAACTATACCGTTCTTTTTTGACTCGCCCTCCGTCTCTTGCCGCCCACCGGTTAACACGTGTATGTAGCTTAATTATAATATAATAAAAATGTGTGCTCCATGTCTGTCTCATCTGTCTTTCTCTCAATCAACCACTCCGCCGCACTCTGCCTCTTTCCAATTTCCAATAACAACAAATACTTACTAAAAAGTGCGGAACCCTCGGTGGACGAGTCCAACTCGCACTTATCCTTATAAAACGTTATCCAATGAAGGTTTAATAAGCATCTTTCGTCATCAACACAATTGCTTGCTTTAAAGAACTTGCATAGTGTAGGTATGTTGCCCCAGTGTAAAATTGAAATAGAAATTAAACGAGATGCATGCACTTAAGAATAATATCAAAATCAATGACTGCGCGGAGCAGTCGTTAGTGAAATATCACTGGCCTCCGATCTCCGCGACAACTCCCCAAGATCCTACTTAACATCAAAGGTTTGATGGGATTCCTTGAAAAGCTGGGCTTGTTCTAGCCTACCCTCTTCAAGCAAAATAGGCGCCATTCGTCGAGTTGCGGAAACCGGCCGTGCTACAATACAATACCACTGGTTTTACTTACCATCAGGTTTGTTCCCTGGAGAATACAAGCCAAGAATACTTTTAATGCCCATGGAAGCTCCAGCCGTTATAAGGATATCCTCCCATTTGCTAGGATGCCCGTCGCGTTCTTCGATGTATTTTGCAACGTCCTTGCGAATTATTTCTAGTCCGTATGAGGCGCTGTAGGCTCCGACTGACCTGCCTCTAAACGCATGCAAAAATGTGACGTTTTCAACCAAAAGGTACCACATTGTCTATAGTCGATAAGGTTGATTTCAAATTGAAGCTATATGGAAATAGCACCTTATTGACAACCGACAATAAGTACCCTTTTGGTTGAGAATGGCACAAATAAGCTTAATACTTAAATCTACTTCGGTACCTCCTAAGTTTTGGATACGAGCGTTTGAACTGCCCTACAAAAGCCGCCCATCAAAAGGACACAATACATGATTTTGCGAATTAGCTGTAGATTTTTATTGCATTGCTAGTTACATAATGGAGGTACTTCTATCAGATAACCGGGAACGACATGAAAAAGTTGCATGGACACATTATGAATGATTTCGTTTATAAAGTGGCCATGCAATTGCGGCTCGGTGTACATGTGTATAGCTGAATTGGAAACTTACCCACATGCATCCAGCAGTTCATTAGATCGCTGTTTCACGTCACTGGGAAAGTCATACTTATCAATCAGCTCTGGTAATGTTACACACGCCAACACCTGTCCAAGGATAACTTTGAGAGAATTATGATATAATAACTATTAAATTATAAAAATAAAAAAACCCCTACGCAATGCAAAAAAAAAAACATTTTTTACCATAAATATCTTACATCATTTTGGAAAAGAGTTCATACTCTTCAAACTGCTGGATCAATTTTTATTAAACACAAGCAAGAAACATCGCAAGGAATCGCGCTTTTACGTAAAAAATACCGCATCGAAATCAGTGCATCCGTTTGAGAGCTACGATGCCACAGACACATACATTGGCATCAATCAAACATATAACACCCCTCTTTTTGCGTCGGGGGATAACCTTTTTGACGCCAATGACGGATATATCCACACCATAGGTCCAACGCCGAAGACGGATTAATCCGTCACAGACCACAAAGAAACATTGCATATGCATAAAGTTCAGTTTTGACACTTCGGTGACAGTGACAGCTTTTGTGTTTGCCACGGCGTCGAGAAGGTTAAAAGCAATAAGTGTGTGTGTTTTGCCATACATTTGAAGCGAGGTAAGGCATGCAACTTTCAAAGCGAAGGTCGTGGGTTCAAAACTCCGGCTCGAACATTAGTTTCCTGGAACTTATATTCACTCATCGCTTTTTAGTGAGGAACTAAATTGTGAGAAACCGGGCCTATCCCAATAAGACATAGAGGTAGTTTCGCCTCTCGGTTTAGTTAGTAGATCGGTCAGATGGCAAGTCACATTCGTAAAAACTGTATCATTCTTGGGAAGGTTGCCAAAGAGGACCCGGATTCTTAAAGACGCTGCCGGGGTACTATCGGGAAAAGTTAAGATGCATCTTCTGCGCTCGTGTCAGATATTCGCATTTTTTCTTCTATACAAAAGTATAGACATAGAAATGTACTTCGGTACGAGTACCTGTTTTTGCTATGCTTGGAAGTTTCTTTTAAAGATATTCCGCGCACTAACGGCTTACCATTATCTGCTGCTAGAGCGAGTGCAAAAGGCGTTTCTATGCTTCCTGTACAAAAAAAAATTCGGATATTACCCATTTCTATACCCAACAATTTTATTGCTGGGTACAGGTTTAAAGTTTAAACTCACTTGAGGTGAGGCGAAATTACAGACTGTGTGCCAGTAGCATTTTACGTGGGGATTCTGACTTCCCTGAATTCGTAGCTCGCCGACTAGATTTCTGTTTCGACCGCGTTGTCGCCATTTGTTAGCGCTGCCACCAGTACGAACTGTGTCCCGCCGAAAATCACTGCTGCTTGTTCAAGCCTTGCCTGATAAACTCGCTTCTCGAATCAGCACCAAACTGTAATGTGTTTGTGAGTGGATGGTTGGACGTGTGTGTTAAGAATGCTTGAGGTTCTGCGAGACGATGAATGAACGGCCTTCTTCTGTGATATGTTAATTTTGACTTGTGTACTATGTGTATGAAATGTCTATTGGTTTCACAGTGCTTTGGAATACTGTTATGCTGTGAAATGTAAATATTGTACCTACTTCAGCTACGGCGTAGGTAGACTATTTAGTGATGTTGATAATTGTTGATGGTGCTTTAAATAGGTACAATATAAATAGAATGTGTACCTGTCGAATAAAAGTAATGGGCTTTTGCCCCATTGCATGCGCGTCGCCAAGGTTGGCTCTGATTACCTTCTTGAACGGCTTATTTGAGCCCTGCAAATTCACAATGATGATCAGTAAATGCGGTTCCATATGAACGCACGATGATGATGAGCTTTGACAGGCAGGCCGGAGACCTAATTTAGGCCCGGGCCTTGTGGATTGAGAAAGACTTATATGAAAAGTCGCAGTGTTGTCGTATAAAGTGACCATGACAGTATTGACAGTTCCGCCAAGAGCTTATTAAGAAAAGCAAGTTTCAATCGATTGAAGTGTGTTATTTAGATTTTGCTTGAAGGCAAAAATGTAGTTTAGATTTTTTGGTTAAGAAGAGGAGCAAAATGTTATGTATTCTTACTTAGAAAACTATGCATCACGCATAAAATCTTTGGATTCGCGATCTATTTCGCTTCCTCAAACCAAACCTTGTACCTATTCCAACTATGGGTTAATTACTCAATCAATCAATGGCCTTAAAGTCTATTGCAGACTATAGAAACCGTGTCAAGTAGGGCGACAACATTTTTCGTGGCTGTGTAAGCCAATACGCATACGGGAGCGGCAAACACGCCCACAAGCCTGGCAGGTGTTGTGTTGGTGTGGTGGTTAATTACTACTACCTTCTATCTATCTACCTTCTTAAGTTCATTTTCGATTGCAGCAGCTCGCATGACCAGCGGACCACGCACAGCATATTCCAGTTTCACGATATTTTGCCTCATATTTTCTAGTGTAAGAGACTTATGCCTACACTGTATGGGACTTAACATACTTGTAACGGCTTGAAATCGTATTGATAGCACGTGGCTTAGCATTTTCTTTGCCCGACCCATTCTTAATCTTCGGAAAATAAGGTAAATTCGACTAAAATTTATAACAATTCTTCACAAACAGTCGGTTTGTAACGAAATTTAAAGTAAATAGCAAGTAAATAGAAGTCCAAGAAACAGTTTTCGAATTTGGTCTTTAGCAGCTGACAGAAGGGAATGTTTGACATTGTAGTTCTGTTGTCATTACAACAATAGTTAATGAAAAGAGGTTTTCTAAAATTATTTATTTGACAATGGCTCTCGCGCGCTAGTTTGCGTGTGACGCACAAGTTGCGCACAAGTGCTCAGCGTTTCAAAGCACTTGTTATGGAAGGTAGAGGTAAGGAAATGAATCTTCATGTATCAAAAAAGTGACCGTAAAAAACAGTAAATAGGCGGCGCCACCATACACTGAAAAGTACCTAGACCATACTAGTATTTTATATAGATGTGCACCCGTGCGACCGTGAGGGACAGAACATACGCAATGCGACAAAATTAAAAACACGTTTTAACATTCCTGACAACATACCAGAAACAACCTACCTACGTAATTTGGTCGGGTTATTTGCTGCCCCTCCCCCATTTCATCTCTACATTATAATACCTCTATGGTTCATGTCATAGAGTCTCCTATAGGTATATTACAATACTCTTTGGTCTCAGAGCCTACCTAGCGCGACCGGAGAGATTAGGAACTATTATTTACAGTTGAAAGCTGGTCACTTTTGCAACAATTCTGCCATAAGAGATTGACATCCTTTCTATACCATCCATAGCACTTGTGCAGGTCAAAGAGTAAAGTTGGAGTAAAGTAAGTATAATAGGTTATTCATACTATATTCATGTAGGTACTGACATATTTAGGCCATTGATTGCTAATGAGGTTCGGCAAACTTTATCATTATTTTTCCAATATTTTTCTAAACATAACACAATACCTTCTGACAAATATTCCCATTACCCAGTGCAGATATGTATAGATAGACGGAGAGAAAGGAGTCAGTTATTTAAGATTTTTGTATGTAAGAGCTGGCAGCAAAAATCTCATGTCATCATAATTTAAAAAAAAGTTATATACTCAATTACTTGTATCCAGATATATTTGAAAGAGTGAACTGACGTGTGCGAGCGCGTATTTGATGAGAATACTGTGTTGTAATATGATTGTTTTATTTTTTATGACTTTTCTGAACTATCATGATGCATTTGTTTCTGTTATATCAGTTAGTTGCTGAAAGCAGCGGCGTTTAGCACTTATACATGATGACTGTTTATGTCACAAACATATTGAAAATAAAAGGATGAACTATTATTTAAACATGTTCACTGTCCTCATATACAAAATGATATGACAAAGACACACATCCAAGTGTGCTTCCACTTTGTTGTGAACCCATAGTGGGAGCATGAACTCCTGAAAGAAAGCTTCATGACCCCACAATGGGGGCACCCGGACAGGGAATGTGATAAAATTTTCAAACCCTACCTAAACACACCCCCCTTTCACCAGCCACACTGCCTTAGTCAGCCAAGGATAGTTAGTCCAGAAACATTCAACCATTATAAAAGATGTGTAAATGTTAGTGCCAGCTCTCCATCTGATAGGATCTTGAGGTAGCAATATAATTGTGATGTCACAATTGCTGCAGCAATGTAGACACAGTATTGAGAGGAGCTGCTGGTCCGTCTACTGTCTACTGGGCAAACAAGATCCTCTAAATGTAATGTTATTGAATCAGTCAGTATGTGTGGTAGAAAATATGCTATTTATCTTGTAGAGATATTTAAGTGATAATATACTGTTGCCATTGTGATGAAATGTGTATTGGTTTTTGTAATAAAATATTATAAATGACACTGTTTCTTTATTAATCTATATTCTTTCTTTATTAATTTATATAAATAAAGGCACAGTCTGATACAAGATATAAAGCTGATTGAACTACAGATCCAGGACTGAATCAAGTTCCTCATCTTCCATAGGTTTGAGAGAAAATAGACTATCGGTATATGTAATTGGATCCATACTGTGTTCATCTTTACAATTTTGGGTGTCCTCTACAAATTTTGCCCATTTTGAGTTATTTATTATTGGAGCTTCTGATACACAATGGGCTGTATCAGCCGTACAGCTATAGATAAGTGATTCGGCTTTATCCATGTATGTTATACCATTACACTTGTTATCGTCATTTGATAATGTTGAAGATTGTGAAAAATCTTCGGCCAAACATTTAGTTTTAGGCTTACTTAGTATTCTGGTACTTGTATAGGATTTCCTTGGACGCTTTTTTGGTAATTCCAATACAATTTCAGTATTGCTGAGGAGCATTGTTTCATCAGAAATTTCTTTCTTTTCCTCAGTGTCTACATAATTCAGCCATTTACTTTTCTTGGCAACTGAACAGTATGCGAGTTCATTCTGTCCAGATTGTTCTGGAGTTTCTGTTCTATTACTGGTGCCACTGGTATCAGATTCGCAGCTAGTGGCATCAATGTTAGCTCTGATCCCATTTAGTTTCTGGACATGTAACCTGCACTCTTTGCCTGTGCCCAAACCATAAAACCGTTTCATTGATTGTTTCTCATTACATAGCTTACACTTCCATTTGTTAGCTTTCTTAGTTGGGTGTACCTTAAAAATACATCCTATCTTAAGTAACCGTTAGATATGAATTCGTATTAGCCGACTGTATTTTTATTACTCACTTGGAACACCTCGCATTTGTAACACCGCAACACTTGGAAGGATTGAGGCATAATATTAATTATAACGTACCAAGTTATTTAACTGTCGACTGTCGCGACCGGTAGAATTAGAATCGAATATCGCTTTGTTTTGTTAGTTGTTATTTTTTTTATAAAAATAATAAATGTCATCGTCAATGTCAAAATTGACATTTGAAAGTTGACATTAAGGGCCCTCCACACTCATGCGCGAATCGCGGCGCGAAGACGCGAACGCGAGTGTGGAGCCTAGGTCGCTGATTAGCGAACTAGGCTCCACACTCGCGTTCGCGGCTTCGCGCCGCGATTCGCGCATGAGTGTGGAGGGCCCTTTACGTTCATAAGTTACTAAATGATGTTTAATAAAAATTACAATGCGGCAAAGGCGGGACCAAACATTATTATACTACTCGTTGGACCAAAGAGTAAAGTAAGGTATAATAGGTAAAGAGAGCCCTCTTGAAGTATTTTGTGGAAACTCATTTCAAAAAGCACCATCTCTGATTTGCTACCGAAACTAACTATTTATGTTTGCGTGCACATCTACATATTGTAATTGTAATCGTTTATTGCAGATAAATAGTCCATATTATGTACCTACACAATACACAACAATTTACAAGCCGAATTAAAAATAATTAAAAATAATCAATCACAAAATTCATAAACCAAGTCAAATAAATATAAATAAACGAACAATTAAATCATAAAAAAAATTTAAATTAAATTGAAATAAAAATTTAAAAGATTAAAACTCAAAAATTCAAAATCAACACATTTAAACATTACAAATTTAAAATGATTATATATGTATATGCATTTGTATTATATGATCTTTTATACGAATAAATATAATATGGAGTCAAAGTTATATACTTAAAGGGGATATGTCAAAATTTATAAGCATACCTATACTAATTCTAACAATAATTTTGAAATTTTGAAAATTAAAACAGTGTAATAACATTCAATAAATCAAAATCTTAAAATTAAGCTAATCTGTGTTATTGCAGAGTCCGGGAGTTCCGGGGCCTGACATGTTGGTCGATAAGTACTTTCGTGAGTGGACAATCCAAACGATTTGCTAATATGTTGAGAATGCTGTTGGACCTAGATCGCGCCCTGCGTGCCAGCGAGGCGACCCGTTTGCGCATAATGGCGTGGAAACCATCCGTGCGCGCCTCTGCGAACATGGCTGACGCGCTACAGTAGCGCGGCAAACCCAACAGCATCCTGAACGCATTATTATATTTAACTCGGAGGGCATTGAAGGTCCGTTGCGTATAGTTGACCGACAGGCTACAGGTATAAAATGACTGACAGAAGGCTCTAAAGAGCGTGGTTTTTACTTCTGTGGTACACCTCGCAAACCTGCGCGCCAACATATTGCTCCGGAGTACTCCGGACCGCCAATGCCCGCCGCTCCCTTTCCACGTCAATGTTGTCCGAGAGGTCATCGGCGACCCAGTGACCCAGGTATTTGAACTTTGACACTCGCGTTAGTTGCGTTACGTGTAGTGTAACACAGTGCCGCTGTGTCAACTTTGCTACCGCGCGGATTAAACGCGTATTAACCTCAGGAATTCAACTTCGGCGAAGAAGCTGAATTCCCCTCACACCAAATTTCACACCTTCAAAGTATGATTTTTGAGATAAAAACTATATTATATCCTGTCTCGGGACTTAAAACACCTATTTACCAAATTTCAACTAAATCGGTTCAGCGGTTTAAGCGTGAAGAGGAGTTTAAAAAAAAGGTATTTGTTTAAAGTGTTTTTATTTCGGAAAGGTGTCAATGTTGATACCATAAACGAATTCAGCACCCCCGATTTATACGAAAACGTTACCAAACCCGGCCTAGCAGCTTCACTTATGTAGATAATCAAGATAAAAATGAGAGCCCTAAATAAACCTTCAAGAGCGGATATCTCAAAAACTATACAAGATATCGAAAAACTTGACTGAATAAAACTTGTAACAAATAAAATCTCTTTTGATTTTGCTTAAGTGGCCAAGTCGCTCAGACGCATAGTTTCCGAGATATAATCAAAAATCCGAAAAATGGAACCTTCAAACCCCCCTCTCCCCCCCAGCACCAGGGTTACGGCCGGGGACTTTTGATATGTTCATCTCCTAACTAGTCCAAACAAAGCGACTAAGTTAAAAATTGTGTTCCTAGCATTTCCCTCTATACCTTCTTATTTCTTGGCCTATTATTGTTAAATGACGTCGTAATACGCGGTGCGATCCTCTAGTTCGACTTCTCTTTCCGCCACACTTTATGGACCTAGATTCATTCCTGATACTTGAAAGTCAGTGTTAATATGCATCTTGTGAACAACATTATAAACAAGTATGCAAGTTCAGTGACCTAGTACAAATACGCAAGCTGCTTGCACAAGAAACTTGGGCAGACATGTACAACTACTTTGGCTGCAATATTTGTTAGCCCCTTTCCAGGCATAGTACGATATATCGACCACATATATGCGCCAACTTTAAAATAAAATTTCAACTTTAGCGTCTTTAGCATTCCGATTTAAGGTTCAAGTTAGATTGCACTTTTGGGAAATGTGACATGTGACGTCTTTAAAGTTCAAACGAATCATCAAAGCTGAGAAAAAGATGAATATTTTTTTGTTCTTATTTACTGACAATTTGGTTTGACCAACTATATTTCGATTTGGAAAAGGGTTAAAGTAGGAAGTACTTTGTAGTAGGTGCGACTTGGAAAAGGGTTAAAGTAGGAAGTACTTTGTAGTAGGTGCGACTTGGAAAAGGGTTAAAGTAGGAAGTACTTTGAAGTACTTTATTTGTCAGTATTAATTTTTCTACGCTTTATTGTAGTTTTCTTGATTGTTAGCTTAAGTACAGTCGCCATCAGATATATCGGAGCGGCCGAGGTGCGCAAAAATATCTGAACACGCACTCTTACGCCTTGACAATAGAGGCGTGTGGCGATTTGTGAGCACTTCGGCCGCTCCGATATATCTGATGGCGACTGTACCACCCGATTGATATTTTTCATTGAACTCTATTGTCTAGGTAATAAGGGTGACAGCTAGTACCTTTATTAGATATTAAAAACAGGTTAGTACATTGTATTATCATAAAATGAAATACGAATTCGTTTCATTATTAATTTATTTTTTACACAATATTTTCAACTACCGTCAGAGACTTCTAATAACTATAAGAATCCCAATACAAAAATATTTCATCTCTTTTTAACTATACGTAGTATTGACATGTTTATTTTACAATATACATATAATTATATTTATATATTCAATTCTCAATAGACTATTCAGTTATATATAATTTTAGATCGTAAACAATGTGATGTATTCACAGAGGAGTATATATGTAAATTAATATGGTACATATGTATAGCAACTTCAGTAAGAAATGGAATACGGTGTTTTATTTACAATCTTAGAAGATTCATTAAAAAAACTGATGATAATATCATTAAAATTAAACAACAGTTACAGTAGAAACATTATCTCACACATTTATGGCAAATTGTTAATGTCCACAAAACAATTGTAATAATTTTACCATTTTTCATTAATAGACAATTATAAAACACAACATTGCTATATTTTACATAGTCTTAAATCGAAATAAATAAATTATTCTATAAAATAGTGTATTGCTTATTGTCAAATAAATTTAAAAGTCTAGAAAAATCCCCTTAAGGGTGCGGCTGTGCAATTCCTAGGTTTCATTTATGTACTAGATCTGCGGATCTAAGTCCACGGAATGTATAGAACAGCCCAACTACAATTTACAAGATATGAGCCCTAAGTAAAGCATGAAGGGAATGTATACAAACTTCTAATCAATATAGGTACATATATCTTAACAAACATTATGTTGATATCACGCGATGATATGAATAATTCGAGTTCAAATATTCAACAATGAAAAATATGCACTGACAAGATTTTACTTGGCCTTAAGGGTCTTCGCCATGGATTTCCAGTGGTACTAATTTACTTTACCGGCAAGACTCTCTCTGACTTACGTTAAAAGTCAACGAATGTCGCCGATGTAGGAAACCAGAAAATATTTTACAATTATAAAGATTTTACTATAAAAAAGCCAAAAAAGATTGTCAAAGATGCTAGAACAAATATTTTGAATACAATAAGAAAATTACATCAATAAAAAAGGACGCAGAAAGTTGTTGACATTTTATTCTTGTATCTAATGTACGCGCATTATTGCCATAAGTAAGCTGCTTGTAGCGACACTATCTCAGGGCCAGTGCCGGCCCGAGTCCTTGATCAGGGTAGAGCGAAATCGGGTTTTGGCGCCCTTCGTTGAAGCTTTTTGCCCAAAAGCAAAACAAACCGTATTTTGGGCCCGCGTCACACTCGCGTCTTTTAAAACTTTTTTTTTTCTCATTTGCCATTTTGGCGCCCCCCTTGCCATCCGGCGCCTAGAGCGGCCGCTCCACTCGCTCTGGGCCAAATAGAATCTTGTCAGGCTTTACATAAAATAAAGACATTCACACAGAAAATACTGATACAACATAAGTACGACCAGATCTAGCTGGAGATAAAAAAAAGCATAGAGTAGTGACACATTGGCCAGTATTCACTATACTTTTTAAGAAAAAATAGAATTAGGTTAGAAGGTTAGGATAGAAAACTATGCAAGAAAAAAATAAAATCTCTATTTACGTCAATAATCTAGATTTACATGCGCTAAATTCGATTTTCCGCACAAAACTGGATAAAAATAAAATACGTCAACATTTTCAATTATTACAAACAATTTCATTAATTTCAAATATCGCATTTCGTCCGAATTCAATTTACAATTAAATTGATTTCGTTCGAAATACGAATTTAATTGATACCGGCAGCGCAAGAGCTATTATTAATAAAATCATTATTAATTTTTATCAAGCATTAAGTCACTTTTGCACTGTCGGCGAAATAGTCACATTTAAAGCAACCCAAAAACTAACTCGAAAAAATTACCTTAATACTTAAAATCAGTTAAAAATGCCACACGTTCTTGCCGCGGCATCCATAGTTTAACATTTTGGATATTTCGGATAAATCCTCTTGAAATAAAGGCATTTTAGAATAACAATATAACGGACCTTGTAACTTGTCAGGCGTTAATTCCTAATGTCTTAACAAGAAAAATGGACTTCGAGGAAAATCTCGGAAACAAGACTTCGTCAATTATATTATTTCTATAAATATTCCTCAATTGATACGCTCTTGTGAAACTTCTATTGCTACTTTAGCAATAACAGGCATTATGTTTGAAAACTTTAACTTTACAGACTTACGAAGCGTACTACGTAGGCGAACAACACGCGAACGCGAAGCGAAGCGATGCGGCGCGGGGTGAATTAATCCTTTGACACCTATAGAAGTGTCCTACATGGGCGATCTCGTTGCGACCGCGAACGCCGTGGGCCCGCCGCGCCGCTTCGCTTCGCTATCGCGAGTTTTTCGCTTACGTAAGATGCTGCGTTAGGAATAAGCCTTAAAACGAATGACATCCAACGTTACTGGGTTTCAGCATGGCGCGAAAATTTCGTACATCAACCAATCTGACTTTTATGATTCAGAATTAAAATTGCGACTCCATCTCTTTCTTTTTTATAATAATCAAACGATAAAGATGGAGATAGCTTTCTCAATCTAGTGATTACCTATCATTGAGACACAGAAAAGAAATACTGAGACGCGTAAAGTAGGAGCGCCGTAGAATTGAAGGTAATTAAGATGGTGGTAGATCACTCCAACGATCCAGTTATCTAAGGTTAGATGGGGTAAGAAAAACACTTGTAGCGTAGGAAATCTCGCCCCGAGCAAAATAAACTATGTTTCTCCTACCTCACATGACCTTATAAATCTTATAACAAAATCTACGACACCGTCACTTCAACTGTCAAATCTGCGGTCTCATTTTCCAATACACGCGTCTTACCATTTCTTCGTGGTCAATATCCCAAGCCACGGAACACTTCGAAGCGTGTATTTCACGCCCGTACAGCGTACTACGTAGGCGAACACGCGAACGCGAACCGAAACAATGCGGCGCGGTGGTGATCTCGTTGCGAACGCCGGGGGCCCGCCGCGTCGCTTCGCGAGTCGTTCGCTTACGTAAGACGCAGCGTAAGATGCCGGGGCCAATCACTGTCAAAAGTTAATACGAAATGTTTGCACTGCAAACCTCAGGTCACGGATAATAGGTGGTGACGCAGGCTACGTTACCGGGCCGGTGTCGGTGTCGCTGCCGCCCCCTGGGGACGGCCGCTCGCCGCTAGCAGTCCCGGTCCTCTTTTACCAACTGGGCAGTGTCGGCGCCGGTGTCGGCCGCCGGGTCCAGCGCGCGCGCCCGCTTCGCGCCTCGCGTCTCCGTCGAGGATGGAGATATCACCGCGGACACCACTTTGTCTTTTAGCTCGTCTGGGACTTCGTAGATGCCCGCTGGAAAAGAGATTATTAGGGATCGCTTTAAATCAAGTATTATTACTTTCTCAGTGAGTAATTTGCTGCGAAGTTCTCGCAACAGTTTTCGATTTCAGAAATTTTTTTGCTTATGAAATTTCTGAAAGTAAATGGTAGGCATAGGTATGCTTTTAATGCTAAAAGAACATTCGATTTCTCCAGAATCCCATCAGATCCTGATGTAAAGTCTAACAAGATTATATTTGGCCTTTACCGGAGATTTTCAGTGATAACTAATTTTTTTTACTGGCAAAGATTACTCTTTGACAAGAAACGGTAAGTCATTGAATATCACCGATGAAAACAAAAAAAGATAACATCAAAAAAGGACGAAGAATTACGTTGCATTGTAATAAATAATGTTTTGATATTGGTCGTTAACATAACCGGTACTGACATTATTTATATACCTACTATACCACTACTACCATACTATTACTATTGCCAAAGATAGATATAACTCCGTAATAGATGGATACAGTCTTAAGGAAAAAACGTGCCTCGAAAATCACGAAAATTTGATTCTCGATCAGATGGCGCCACTAGTTTTGGCCTACACTCGTATAGAGGGCGTTGACTGTTTCTTTTGTTATTTATAATTTTAACGCATACCAGTGAAAGAACATGGGTCAAAATCATATAAAAATAATTAATGCAAAAAAAAATCATTTATCCATATTTAAATACATTTTATCGTATTTTTATAAATCTTCATTTTTAGTTTTAAAGTGTGTCGACAGATGGCAGTGAATTTACTGGGGTTACAAAATTTACTATGACAGTACCGCTCTAGTATAAGTTACTCTATGCTATTGCCATATGAAAGTTGTTAGTAGCGACACTATATCAAGGCCAAATAGAATCATGTCAGGCTTCAGACAGTGTGATATATTCCCAAATCGTTTCAATCGCCTTTCGGAAATCGAAGAACCACCTTCGAAATTTAAAATTGTCATAAAAACTCACGTAAAGGTTCGGGCTCGCCGGCCGCGGCGGCGCGCGTGACGGCGTCGTACATGGGGTTGGAGAAGTCCCGGCCCTTTCTCCTCGCATCTTCTAATGAGTACGCGGGCTCGGCGACTCCTCCGAACTCCACGTTGGAGCCCTGGCGGAAGGATACGCTCTGGGATGAGGCTAGGCTGCCTAAGCCGCCGCCTTTGCCGCTGGAAACATAAAGTTTTGGTGAGTTATTTACATTAAAATTATTGCCAGACGTGCTTACATAAAAATAAAACGTTTTAAGTCCCTCTATGCTAACACTGCACACACTTTGCAGGAGAACTCTTCTGTACCTAATTTGAGGTTAAAGGATGACTCACGTTAGACCGGGCCGTGTCCGGGCCGGAGCTTCCGGCGTTTCGTTTTCTATGGAAAGCATCACGTGATCACCTGTCATGTCATAGAAAAGTAAGCGCCGGAAGCTCGGGCCCGGATACGGCCCGGTCTAACGTGAGTCATCCTTAATGGTGCCTTTACTACTCTGTCGTTTGCCAAGTCGGTATAGACTTTACCTTAGTTAAACTACAACCAAGTTACAATTTTTTTTGTCTACGTATGGTCCACTGTTGTTCTCATAGGTAAAGACAAACGGGCTTTACTCGAGCCCTGGGGGTGCTAGCTTAACGTAGCGAAGGATAACAAATGCGCATCAATGGTCTCACAATAAAATATACCAGGAAGGATGCGAAATGGAGTGAAAAAAGTCGCAAGCCCTCGGCTTTCAAGTAGCAGCTGAGAGCGCAACCAGGATATACGTTAAGATGAGATATAATAACAAATGCCAGCCAGATGGATTGACGACATCAAAAAGACAGCAGGGCCGACCTGGCATAGAAGCGCGGCATACATAACACTTTGGAAAGACATGAAAGAGGCATATGTCCAGCAGTGGACGGAAACATGCTGAGAAGAAGAAGAAGATAATAACAAAAGAGCACTTACAATGGCCTTTTCCTTATGACGAACCACGCTGCCGCTCCGGCTATCGCCAACAACAACACCAACAACACTGGCACTAGCACTGCAGCAGGCGCAGATCTCGTCGATGCTGCCGCTTCAGCACAATATGGTGGTAATAACGGCGCTCGGCAGATGCACTCTAATTCGCCGTTGGTGGTTTCGGAGCAGACGCCGCCATTCTGGCAGGGGCAGATGCGTGGGAGCGGCCGTGGGACTTCCGCAGCTGTGGAATGAAGGAATTATTTGTTGTATTAAAGCATTTTGCACAAAACAGGTAAGTATAAAACAAAACAGAAGAATATAATTTTAACAAATAGTGTCAGCAAAGATAGATATAACTCCGTAATAGATGGATACAGTCTAAGGAAAAAACGTGCCTCGAAAATCAAGAAAATTTGATTCTCGTTCAGAGGACGCTACTAGTTTTGGCCTACAGTCTTATAGATGGCGTTGACGGTTTCGTTTGTTATTTAACAATTTTAACGCATATCAGTGAAAGAACATGGGTCAAAATCATAAAAATAATTAATGCAAATAAAAAAAATCATTTATCTATATTTAAATACATTCTATCGTATTTTTATGGCAGTGAATTTACTGGGGTTACAAAATTTACTATGACAGTACCGCTCTAGTATAAGTTACTTTATGGTGTCAGAAAGTGCCGGCCCGTTGCCAGGCAGAGTGATGGCAGGTGGACTTAAATGTTGACGGATCGGGGGCCGCTTTCGGATGAACGAAGCGCCTGGCGTCCGTCGGCTCGTTGTGTAGATGACGTTCGAATCGCGGGGCAATTTTGGATGAGACTAGCCCAGGACTGGGATAAGTGGCGTACACGAGAGGTCTATGCTCAGCAGTGGGCGACGGAAGGCTAAAGTTACCGGCATCGCAAGCTTGTTCCTGGGCGATGCCCTTGGGTTTGGGCGCGGCGGAGTCGGGGCAGGCGCAGCGCCGGCCGTTGGGGACGGCGAGGCACAGGTGCGAGCACGGGCTCGACGAGCAGCCGCCGGGCGCCGACGTGTTGTAGCGCCGTGGGTGGTACACTGGAAACAAACATAACATAACATAACATAAGATAAGATAAGATAATCGTTTATTCGATCAAACACGAGTTATATATAAGATACAAATACAAACCCTCTTTATTGCACAACCTCAGAAAAAATGTACATGGAAACACAAATAATAAGATAAGATAAGATGAAATAATAAGATAAGATGTTAATATATATGTACAAATTCAGTTCTTTACGTCTGGCCGGAATTTCACCATTCAAATATTTATCACAAAAATAATTACAAATATTAAATAAGCGGTACCGAAAATTTTTGAAAAAAATGTCAATGTCAAATTACTAAACTAAATTACTGAAACTTGCACGTAGGGTACACTAAAAATAGTAAATCTAGGTATATTTGAGGTATAGGCGATGGGTACCAGTCTCAGCGTTTTGCTATACGCATATGTGCATATGTCGCAGATTTTTAGACGGGTCCTTTTTTCACAGGTCGGTCGTTATATTACAAAAAGTAAAAAGTGTAAAAACTCAATACCTACACTGGTCATACGTGCCATCGTAATTACTAAATAATATAGCAAAGGTTTCTAAACTTTTTGAATATTGTTATCCCCTTGATTTATGGAAAACTGTTTAACTCCAAATTACAATGACTCCGAGGAAACAATTCAAGGAGATACAAATAGATATATTTTTGGAAGCCGTTTAGCAAAAAGGCATCCCAAAAATATGTCATCGTTTAAGTCATCACAAATTTTTTCGCTGACATGTTCTAATTTTGTTGGCATATTTTTATAAGTTGGTTCAGTTTCCATAATCCCGGCGTCATCACATGGATATGATAGAGCTAATATTACTCTAAACTCCTACCATAAAAAAAAAAAAAAACAGTTTCCATAAAGTATCAGTTATTATTTGGTAAGGGAGAAAAGCTGTTGAACGATGAACGCAGGTGGTATGGTAAATGGTGTAGGTAAAAAGAGATGACATTTAGAAATTTATGGACATTGACTACAGAAATGAAGATGACTCACCTTTAACAGCCGACGGGTTGACTAGATCCTTAGACAGTATAAACGGCACACCGCGTCCGAATTTATCCTGGCGAACCAGCTCTCCTGACTCTCTCGTCACCCAGAACAGAGAGGACTCGAATACGTCCAAAGACACAGGATGTTTCAGCATATCTCCCTTAAGAACCGTCTTTCGGAGCGACCCGTCTGGCCGCATCATCTCAATAGTGTTCAATTTCGTGTCCACCCAGTAAATAATGTGATCCATAGCATGGTCAATAGCTAAACCAGTCGGATGTCTGATGTTCTCGGTAATAAGCGGTCGGCGTTGTGAGCCATCCATCCAAGCGGTTTCGATCTTCGGCGCTGAGCCAGCGTCCGCCCAATACATTTTACCTTGCTGCGGATCGACTACAACTGATGTTGGACTTTCTATTCCCACAGTTACCAAAGCTCGTCGGTATCTTCCGTCAGTCTTAGCGACCATAACGCGACCGCGTGGTTTAGAGCCAGTTCTATCAGTTTCTGTCCAGTATAAGTTTTCACCGATATAATCTACGGCTAAAGCTGTAGGCTTCGAGCTTCCCTTCATGTTGAGATCCTGAGCGAATCCACTCTTAACTTCTCCATGCAACGCGTTGACCATGTACGATCTCTTGATGGTCTTATCGTAACTGTCAGCCCAGAAGACCATCTCATGCTGAGGATCGTAATCGATGGCCTCAATGCGTTTCTCTGAAGAGATGACATCGTATTCTTCGTTCTTGTCTTGCACGAAGCCTCGGATCTCAGGGCCATTGGCGAACATTAGCACTACATCTTCTTCCGTCGCTTTACATACACCGGAGAGGCTGTCAGCCAGTCTGAAAAAAATGAGTTTATTGAGAATATTGTTTTTTTTTGCTGTGTCGGAGCAGGTACATTCTAGGTCTGAGCACTGGGTCCGAATGTTTTCTGTATTGGTAGGAAAGTGGGGCTCTCTTACTAATACCTACATTGGAGTTCGCTTGTGTGTCAAAAGATGTTATCCACCTGTATAAGCTTAATTAAGATTAACAGTCGCTTTGAGTTCTTACTTGAATCCTTCCCTACAGCTACAACTAAAGCTGCCATTCAGGTTAGAGCAGAGCTGCGAGCAGTGATGGTCTCCCGTAGCACACTCGTTCACGTCCTCGCATCGCTTAGGGTCCGCGTGAGAGATGATGTAGCCCTGATAGCAGGAACAGATGTAGCCTACACCAGTGCCGCCGGTCAGGTTCGTGCAGAAGTGTTCGCAGCCACCTGGAAAAGGAATGCATTAATCAATAGCATCGCAGACTGTGCGTCTTTCGACATAAATCTCTTCTTAATTCTCCCATGTGTCTAGAGTCCGACACATCGGCGGTTGGCACATTGGAATTGGAGCTACAAGTACCTACGGGTCTCAGAGCTTAGCTTAGGCAATTTTTTGATATTGGAATTTTTCCTTACCTTTACTATCGCAGGTCTTAGCGTGGTGACAACTCCTTTCATCACTAGCATCTCCACAATCGATCCACATCGATGGTTGGCACATTGGAACTGTGAGTACGGGTCTTAGAGCTTAGCTTAGACATTATTTTATTGGAACGTTTCCTTACATTTAGAGATAATATTACAGGTTTTAGCATGATGACAACCCATTTCATCACTAATGTCTCCACAATCATTTGACAGATCGCAGAGTTGCGTCCGTTCCACACATCGGCGGTTGGGTATTAGTCTCCGGGCCTGGGTATGTTTTATTTGAAATTTTCCTTACCTTTAGAAATGATATCGCAGGTCTTAGCATGATGACAACCCCTTTCATCACTAGCATCTCCACAGTCATCTGATAAGTCGCAGAGCTGCGTTCGCTCGACGCATCGACGGTTGGCACATTGGAACTGTGAGTACGGGTCGCAGGGTTTAGCCCGGGCGGCGCAGAGCGTCATGTTGTTCTCGTCTGATCCGTCACCGCAGTTGTCTACTCCGTCGCAAACTTGGTATCTGTATGGAGAAAAATATGGTTAGGTGGGGTTGAAGCCGTACAATGCGTAAAGCGCCACTTTCTAAAGAAATGTTGCAATATCTTTATACGCTTACTATTCCAAACGGACACTCAGGCCAGGCCTTACAGGAAGTTTGTGAAAACTTGACTTGAACAGTTTTAAACAGTTAAGACAAGACTGTTTCTGTTTGTTTCAGACAGTATCTGAGTGAGACGATTGTTTTCACTATAACTTCCCGTGTTTACACTGCACTGCACTCCCAAATATGAGCATCGAAAGAAAAACAGAAACAAAAAGCAAGGAATGTAATTGGTTATACCTACTGTTACAGGCTTTTAAGGTTGAATAGGAAAGGTTTCACGCGACTTTATTACAAATTGACATTTTCAGTTACCTGGGCACACAACGGTGGTTTGTGCAGTGGAACCGCCTGAGCGTGTCGCAGTTGAAGTTAGTACACAATGCCGGGGCTTCATCACTACCATCGCCGCAGTCGTCCGCTCCGTCACACAGGTCCGATTGTGATACGCAAAGGTTGTTCGCGCACTGGAATCTGCAAGGGGAAGTGATGATGTATTTTTTTAGCATAAGAATTATAGTATTTAAGAATCGTTTCTAAGATGTTAGCTCCCACTTTACAGTCAACTGTGTTAGATGTCTCTCTCACCTTTAGATGTGTTGAGCAAGAATCACAGAACAGAAAGACCGACAAGACACGAACCAAGCCATACGAAGATTCTTTTATTGTATTAAAATAATCGAATTTAATCTGTTGTGAGACATACTAACATTAAATCATTTTATCATTAAACAAGTGAGTCTAAACCGTAAAATGATTTAATGTATTAAAATATGTGTAAAGTCTAAGACAAATTCGTGCTGCAATTTCGACAGCTAACGTAGATGGCGCGTTACCCCTCCGTACATTATGCAGTCACTCAATTCAGTTACCACAAAACATATGACACCGTATAGCTCCATCTTGTTCAGCTGTCAAAATCTGTGGCAAGATTTTTTCTTGGATTATACATTTTGTAATCAATTAAGTTTTGGTTTCAAAATAATTCTTTAACGCTAAAGAGCAGCTTTTTCTAGATAATACAACTCAAAAATTTGAAACAGGACTCTTTTACGTATCTGCCGCAGCTCGGGCTTTATTAATAAATAGGGAATAACATTTATGACGTAACTAACCTGCTTTCTGGGCAATATCTGCCGCCAGGGTAGCGCGGCGGGCAGCCGATCTCGTCCGACAGATCGCGACAATCGCGGTCGCCATCGCAGCGGAAGTACGACGCGATGCAATGTCCCGACTTGCACTGGAACGTTCCATTCTTGCACTGAAAGCCGCCGCATGACATCTCGTCAGAATTGTCCCCGCAATCGTCTTCGTGATCACAGCGCCATCTTGAGGATATACACTTTCCGTTTCCGCATTTGAATTCTGACTCGGAGCATTCTCTGTATTGATGTCGGCAGACTCCTTCGGCTTCATCGCTTCCATCACCACAGTCGTCAGTGAAATCACAAAGCCATTGCTTCGGTATACACCGCTTGTTCTCGCAAGTGAAATCGGTGTCTGCATTGCAAGAGGGACAGTTCTCTGGAAGCTCATCTGAGCCATCTCTGCAGTCATCTTTTCCGTCGCAGAATAGCCATTTTGGTATGCATCTGTAGTTGGACTGTCCAGGGCAACGTCTCCATCCAGTAGTACAGTTCTTCTGTCTGCACATGTATGCAGGCTCATCCGAATCGTCACCGCAATCGTTGTCGAAATCGCACATCCACAGTTTAGGGATGCAGCGGCCGTTCTTGCAGGAGAATTCGGTGTTTGGGTCACAAGGTCTGTTGTGACACATTAATGGGTCTTCGTCGCTGTTGTCTTTGCAATCTGTGTCACCATCACACTTCCAGCTGTCCAAGATACATCGGCCACTGGCTTTGCACTTAAACTCGAGGAGTGGACATTCGTGCGCGCACTCAGCTTCGTCGCTTCCATCTCCACAATCGTCAGTACCGTCGCAAATAGTAGCTGCAGGAGTACAATTAGTATTCTTACACTGGAAGGAACCAGCTCTACAGTGTCGGACAGGGCATGTGTCGGGTTCATCCGAACCATCCATACAATCTTTCTCGCCATCGCACTTCCAGAACCATGGAATACACTTCTCATCGCGGCCGTTACATCTATGCTGGCCATCGGTACAGTTGGCAATACAGGTCTTCATATCTCTAGCTAGGTAATACTGATTCGGGCATGCGCATTTGTATGTAGTCGCGCCTTCCTCGCCGTAACCTTCGATGTTCAAGTAACTGGACTCGTGAGGCGGAGCAATAAGACATAAGTGCGAGCATCCACCGTTGTTATCGCCGCAAGGATTGTGGTAAGGCAGCTGTCTCAGTGGGTGGACCACGTGGATATCATAAGGCCTGTGTGTAGTATTTCTCAAAAGCGTGAGATTCTCTCCAGAATGTTTGTTGGCTTTGCTTATAGCTTTAAGATTCCAGTCCGTCCAGTAGATTTCATCATCGAACAAGCTGATGGCGAAAACGTGAGGCACTTTATCTCCTGAAAGTACGACATGTCTATGTTTTCCTTCAAGATCAGCGGAACCAATGTAGTCCAAATGAGCGTCAGCCCAGTAGATTCTGTCTGTGAAATAGTCGATGGTAAGAGCGTTCGGCCACGCGATGTCATCTTCCCAGTTCAAAATGGCGGTGAAGTTAGAACCATCCATGCCCATCTTTCCGATGTAAGCTTGGAGGTGCCAAGATGTGAAGTACAAATATCCAGTACCAGGGTGGACAATGATAGCACGAGGGTCGGCAATGCCAGTCTTGAGCGTCTTTCTACGTGTACCATCTAATTCAGACACATCAAGGTTCTTAGAGTGTCTATCCAGCCAGTATAATTTCCTTCCGATCCAGTCTATTGCTATTCCTTCTAAGCCGTGCGAGTCATGTCTGATCACTACTTCCTTAGTAGGATTAGGATCTGTAAAGTCCGAGCGATAGATCGTTTTGGCTGAAACATCAGCGAAGTACATCTTGTTTTCTTTGATGTCGAAGTCGATAGCCACGACGTTCATTAGATCCTGGTGGACTAGATTGTAACGAGAAGCGTCAGTCGACATATTTCTGACGTAGTATTTGTTGGTGAATATGACCCAGGCTGTGATATTATCCTTCCTCTTACAGGTGTGTTCATCGGCTTCCCTTTCGTAGTAGCGGTCATTACATTTACAGTAGTAGGATCCTGGTGTGTTGGAGCAATATTGTGAGCAAACTCCTGGTGTTTCCAAACATTCGTCTATATCAGCACAAGCTTTTCCATCTGACAACAGCTTGTAGCCTTGATTGCAGTCACAATAGAAACCAGTTAGTGTGTCTATGCATTTATGTCCACATTGGTTGCTTTCTAACTTAGCACATTCATCGACATTACAATGTGCAGGTTCATCGGAATCATCTGCACAATCTGACACTTTATTGCATACCAGTCTGTTATCAATGCACTGGTCATTGTTACATTTGAACTGTCCAGCCGGACAAGTCTTGTTCTCTTTATTGCAGCCAACTTCGTCAGAATGGTCACCGCAATCATCTTCACCATCGCAGCGGAAATGATTACGGATACACTTGAAGTTCTGACATTTGAATTCTTGATCGGAACATTGTTTGTACAGAGAGTTGCAGTGTTTTCCTTCATCGGAGCCATCGCCGCAGTCGTTATCGTGGTCGCAAACCCAGCCCTTATTGATGCAGCGTCCATTGGTGCATTGGAACTGGTCTTCGGAGCAAGGAGCGGGTGTAGCGCAGTGGTGTATCGAGGCATTTTCGTCCGCACCGTCAACGCAGTCGGGGTCGCCGTCACACAACCATTTCCGCGGGATACATTGAGCACGGTTCCAGATTTTGTTCGCTTCGCAAGTGTACTCAGTTTCGGCATCGCATTTACGTTCATTACATTGGTGTCTTTCGTCTTCATCGCTGCTGTCAAGACAGTCATTGTCGCCGTCGCAGATGTAGATTCTTGGTATACAGTTTCCGTTGTCGCAAGTAAAGAGATCGCCGAAGCAGGTGCGGCCTTCTGAGCGGCAGTATTCTGGAGGCTCATCGGCACCATCTCCGCAGTCATCATCGCCATCGCAGTACCAAGTAGCGGGGATACAGCGGTGATTAGGGCAGCGGAAGCTATTTTGCGGACACGTCCTTTGAGCGCAATGTAGTGGATTCTCGTCTGAATTGTCTCCACAATCGTTATCGCCGTCGCATAACCAATAAGGTTCTACGCAGATATTTGTCTTTTCACACTTGAGATGGTTAGCTGGGCAGGTGGTGTTCTTCGGACAGCGCTCGTGCGTTTCATCTGAAGTGACATTGTCTTTGCAATCGTTGATTCCGTTGCAAACTTGGGACATTGGTATGCAGCGCGAGTTGGCGCAAGTGAATTCTCCATCAGCGCACGGCGCGTAAACACAACCTTCTTCGTCAGAACCGTCTTTACAGTCGTTCTCGTGATCGCACTTCCAAGATTTGAAGATGCAACGGCCGTTGTTGCACCGGAATTCGTGAGGGGAACAGGAGTGGTATGCGCAGTAATCTGGTTGTTCGTCCGAGCGATCACCACAGTCATCATCACCATCACACGCCCACATACGACTGATGCATTTGCCGTTGGCGCATGAGAATTTGCCTGCGTCACATGTTACATTGCGCGGTACACACATTCGACCCTCATTGACTAGCTTGAAGTTGTCATCGCACTTGCATTCGACAGTGTTGTTGGGTGCTGGATGGCAGGAGTGAGCACAGCCTCCATTGTTAATGTTGCAAAGATTAGCTGTGCAAGTCTGTCTGCTGGTACTATAGACGTGGATATCACGTGGTGAATCTTCCAACCTCTTTACCATCTCTACCATGTTCGCTCCGGTGTGCTTCTCAGCGCGATATACGCCGCGAAGTTGTAAGTCAGTCCAGTAGATATAATTACGGAATACTGTGATCGCGAATGGGTAGATCGTAGCGGAGATGAGGACCTCACGATCCGATCCGTCCATTTTTGATCGTTCGATTTTCTCTCGCACGGCGTCCGTCCAATACAGCATGGAGTCATCGAAATCAATCGTGAGACCACTCGGTTGAGAAAGGTCTTTATCGATGATAGCTTTCTTAAGTGATCCGGCCATAGTAGTTCTGTAAATCTTGCCTGAAGTTCCAAATCGTCCCCAGTCGGTGTAGTACAGGGTTCCGTTGCAGGGGTGTACTACAATAGCTCTGGGCCGTTCTACTCTGGCGATCATTACAATCATAGAGCCATCGAGATTCATAGCGTAAATGGAGTTGTTAGAACTGTCCGTCCAGTAAATCTTCTTCTGTGTCCAATCATAAGCGATGCCCTCAGGATTGATGTTCTTTTGCAGTATGTTTTGGATAGTTGAGGGATCAGGGTTGGTTGATGGCATCCAGGCAATTTTAGCCCACGGGCGAATCTGAGTGAAGAACAATTTGTTGTCCGCATAGTCAAATTCAACGCCAACTACGTTGGTTAAGTTGACGATAGGTTTGAATGGCGTTCCAGTGGATTTGGGGTCAAGGTTGACGGCACGGATTTCGGTTCTGGTGGTGAAAACTAGATATTCATCTACCACTTCACATTTGCTCGGGTTGCTCTTTGATACCTGGCCTGTTGCACAATCACATCGGTGCATGTTTCCTTGGAAACTGGCATCTGGAGGGAAGCTGAAACACAATTGCTCACAGCCCCCGTTTCCTAACTTTCTGCACGGATTGGTTTCGTCTATTGGCTGGTTGTTTATATCAAATATGACAATGTCTCTCAATTTTGGCAAATTCGTCCTCATCTTTTCAGGCATTGACATATTTCCTGGCAGTTTAGAAGCCTTGTAGATAGTTTGCAAGTTTCTGTCTACCCAGTACACGCTTGTCGTGTGAATAGCAATTCCCATGGGGTTTGGTAAGTTGGAGCGGATCACCTGCCTGCTTCCACCGTTGTATGAAATCTTCTGAATCTGATCCAGTTTGGAATCTACCCAGTAAACGTCGTGCGATAACATATCGATGGTCAGATCTCTAGGGTTTGAGATTCCTGAGGTTACAATTGGCTCCCATTTAGAACCATCAAGGTAAGATTTGCCAATATGCGGGTATTGGCCGTAGTCAATCCAGTATAGCAGTCGTTTTATCGGATTTACAGCGAGTTCGCGTGGGGCTTCCATGGTCTTCTTGACAAGTACTTTCCTGTGAGAACCGTCGAGCCAGCACATTTCTACGTAATTCTCGTGCGGGAAGACGTTTGTAAAGTACAAGTTACCAGCAACCCAGTCAATTGCCAGCCCTCGAATGCCGTTGCTACCAATGCCATCTTTGACAATGTGTTGTAATTCTGTGCCATTAGGTCGGATACGGAAGATACCGTTCCACTGTCCGCGATTGAATTCCACCCAATAGATGTAGTTCTCAGCGAAATGTACGTCCACATGTAGGATGTGGTGTCCCAAGCCAGTAACTGGTACCATAGCTTCAGCGCTGTTATCCAAACTGTAACCTCGGATGAGGTCGAGTTGTGATACAACTGCAAAGGTCTTGTAAGGGACACAGTTGATCTCATTTTCTTTCTTGTATCCTACTGAGCAAGCGCATACTCTTGAGCCGCCTTCCCCAGGGATACAGATCTGTTCGCATCCTCCGTTATTCTGCAAGCACGGATGATGGATCATTTTTCTCTTTTGGAATATCGTGAGGGATTTCAGATCGCTTTCATTGTCCATGATAACTTTGATGTTGTCACCGTTCGGGAGGTCAGCCTTGATTATCTTTTCATGTCTTTGGTCCAGGACGTAAAGTCTTGAGTCAAGCACCGCGATAGATTTAGGATATGAAATATCATTGCCTTCAGAAAGTACGGTACGGCGATCGTTACCGTCGGTGTTCACGCTGCTGACACTAGCTGGGTATTGCGTGCTGAAGTAGATGACCTTCTTCTCGATGTCGATTGTGATGGCTTCAGGTCGTTCGATGGCGTCGACCAGAACTATTGGGTTGGTACCATCCATGTTAGCGCGTCCTATCTTCGCTGGTACACCGTAGCCGCCTTCGTCTGACCAAAAGATTTTTCTGAAAAACACAAATGGCATTGTTTATAAACAAACTTTACATTCTAAAGAGATTTACAAAAGTCTACTAAACACAACAAAATTAGTAAAGTATTATGACTCCTCAATCTTCGGTAGCATGTGTTCAGAAAGTTAAAGTATGCATTAAAGATTAAAAGCAAAGGTATATAGATGTAAGTTATAACTAACCCTTCAGTAGGATCCAAACAGATGCCCTTTGGCCTCGCAATGGACAACCGGCTTCCATCATTGGCCAAAATAATAGTTCTGTACTTGATCTTCCCATCGATCCGGACCATCTCAATGTTGCTAGCGATTCTATTGGCCATAAACATATTACGGCCGAGCCAATCAAAGGCGATAGCTGAAGGTGCTCCGACGATGCCGGTGTCGTCTCCGAAGAATTCTTCCTTGTTGCCGCCTCCGTAGGGCATGCTATAGATGGTGCAGTTTTCGTTGTCTTCACTGTCACCAGAGACGGATTGTAGCCAGTATAGCATGTGGCCTTGACGGTCGTAGTCGATTTGAACTCCACCTAAGAACAAAAGGAACTTTAGAAACAGATTCTAATTCAATAAGTGTTTTTGGAGCATTCCACCAAAAGTGTCAGGGTAGGCTGCAATTTTTTAGTACTACTGAACCTAATAAACCGATATACAATATGGTAACATTTGATAATTAATTAGCTTTCATTTAACGGTATATTCTACAGATTTACGCAGATTATTAAGGGAGCTGTCATACATATCACGTCACCGACAAAAGTCATATTGATGCAATGCCCGTTTTACACTTCAACTATCAATTATATAAAGCATACCTTGAATGCCAACAACTGGTGCAAGCTGACCGGCCTTGCCAGAACCGTCAGGTGACAAGTCGATGATTTGGGATCCCTTCAGAACCATCAGGTATGCGTTCTCCTCTGAAATGTAACAAAATAGTTATCATTAGTTTCTGATCAAAAAAAGTAGACATTTTGTTAACAAATGAAAAGACAAACGAGATCAAATCCTTACCTTCTACGCATTTTCCTTCAGAGAGCAGTTTAAATCCAGGTTTACAATAGCAAGTGTAACCCGTTGGCTTATCTGGACTGAGTAAGCATAAATGCTGGCACGAATCAGGCTTGCAAGGGTTTGTATACTGGGGCTGCAGCGATGGGTGGTGTACATGGATCGAAAGAGGCTGAGAGATCAGATGAGATACTACAGTTTGATTAGTGCCCCTGAATTTGTGGGCTGATAGAACTCTGTTCAACTGCCTATCCGTCCAGTATAACGTGTCTTCGAACATGGTGAGTGAATGCGGATGTAATAGATAATGGCTTCCAGCTAACACTTGCTGCCGTCCTGTGCCGTTGTAGTTACAGAAATCGATGAAATCTAGCTTGGAATCCGCGAAGTAGACGCGTTGCGTGGCTGTGTCGAGGGTCAGACCGTTAGGCCAGTAGATCTTTGTTGTGATGATTGCCATACGGTTGGAGCCGTCCATGCCGACGCGTTCGATACGAGGATTTTCTCCCCAGTCGGTCCAGAACAACCATCTTGCACTTGGAGCAGGATCTAAGCACATTCCTCTAGGCTGCGTAACATTTCCACTCAACAAAGTTGTTCTCGCGCTTCCGTCTTCTCTAGCCACTTCAATCGTATTCAACTTGCTGTCCAACCAGTAGATGTTTCCACCCACCCAATCATAAGCCAAACCTTCTACTAAGTCCAAGCCAGTGGACACTAAAACCTTAGGCTCGCTTCCACGATCCAACCTCGAAATCGTCTTCAATTTCATATCGGACCAGAAGATAGTTCCCGTGTGCATATTTGAGTCTGTAGCGACGACGTTTTCGACGCTGATCGGGACTCTTTCTAAGCCTTGTTCGTTAAGGTCTGCTACTAAGATGGAATGTCTGTTAGAGATGATCAGGAAGGCACTGGAGTGGTTATTTGCTTTGCACATATGCTTATCAGTGCCTAGTACGTAGCCATCCACACAGCCGCAGTGGTAAGACGCTTTAATGTTAACACAGGTCTGAGAGCAAAGGCCTGGTGGGTTGCATTCATCGATGTCTTTGCATCGGAAGCCATCGGACTCCAGTTCTTCGCCTGGTGGGCAGAGACACAGTGGTCCGTTAGGCGTTTGCTTGCAATCGTTCGAGCATAGACCTGATTGATGTTGGCATTCGGCGAAATCGCAACTGGGTCCTGAAATGAAGCATACAACATTTAATAGAGAGAATGTAGTGAATTCTTGACAAAAGTCAGATAACAAACAGAAAAAAAAACTTTAAATCTTACGACAATGCCTTACGGACTTATATAAAACGTGAATTTACTCGGATGAGTAATTGTTGACATACCTTCATCAGCTCCATTGGGGCAGTCAAATTTGCTATCACAGACTTGTGTGAGATTGACACAGCGACCTGTGACTCCTGGACACTGCCATTGTCCGGACGGGCATCTGGAAATCGATAAATCTCTCATTAATACATTTTTTGGGAGTACTTTTAATTTGTAACGCTTGTGAATAAATAGTAGAAGTATAAAGCTAGATTCGTTCGGCCAGACAGCTTTTTAATTATACCATAGAGTAACGTATACTAGAGCGGTACTGTCATAGTAAATTTTGTATCCCCAGTAAATTCACTGCCATCTGTCGACACACTTTAAAACTAAAAATGAAGATTTATAAAAATACGATAAAATGTATTGAAATATGGATAAATGTTTTTTTTTTATTTGCATTAATTATTTTTATGATTTTGACCCATGTTCTTTCACTGATATGCGTTATAATTGTTAAATAACAAACGAAACCGTCAACGCCATCTATACGATAGTAGGCCAAAGCTAGTAGCGCCCTCTGAACGAGAATCAAATTTTCTTGATTTTCGAGGCACGTTTTTTCCTTAGACTGTATCCATCGATTACGGAGTTATATCTATCTTTGATTATACGAAATAAGAAGAAGTCCTGCTTACCTGAAAGGCGGAGGTTTGCACGCATGCGCAGTGCCCTCATCGGATCCATCGCCGCAGTCGTCGCGTCCGTCGCACACATAGGCCTGGTACACACAGCGGCCGGAAGCGCACTTGAAGTGGTTGGGCGGGCAGGCGGCCGCGCCGCACGTGGCCGGCTCGTCGGATAAGTCTTCGCAGTCTGGTGAACCTGGAATAACCATTTTTAATACAGTTGCTCAAAAAGTGGTACTTTTGTGGCTGCGTAGCGTGCGAGAAGCTCAATTTCTCGAACTAGTGCTTTTTACTTTTTAGTTCCAAACTATACTTTCGAAACGCAGTTTTAATGTAATTTAGCTTGAGCAGGTACTGGGGCCTCACTCGTTACTCCTCGGTGTCGTTGAGCAACCCGCGCCGGGCCCGCGGCGGCCGCGGCCGGGGCGCGCACGAGTATGAAGGTATCGCGGGCTGCGGCAGCTCAAGTATCAAGGGCTGTATAGGTACTTTTGGTTTTGGTTTGGTTTGGTGGTATGATTCTACTAATGATATATTAATTTATTATTTTTTCGCAATTGTATTAAAAAACGTCGTTTACAACACGTGTCTTTTTACCACTAGTACCGAGGTATCTTGCCACGAGCTGAAAGCGAGTGGCAATTCTTTTCACACTAGTTGTAAAATGTACTATTACGTAAGCTTTAGGAGTCTATTTCACTAGGCGACAGTTGGCATCTGACACCTATTTCTGGTATGATTAGTAATTTATTATTTACTTGTTGGACCAGTGACAATTGTCACTGATTGTCAACGTTATTAAACAGGGACCTGGTTATTGACGGGGAACAGTTAAAATTATATCTTACCTAACATCAATTGAATAAGATCATTAACCTGCCTATGCGGAAATAGTACTCAGTTAAATGTGTTAAACGCTAGTATAGTTCACTTTAATTTATTTCGCTAGTGCTGAGTTTATCATTAATAGTTGAATTAAACATACTTGTAGTGTATTGACGCTTCGAGCGCTTACGTCATGGTGACGTCACTGACAGTTAGGGTCAGTCGATATTATGCCGTGAGCAGAGCCGGACGTACCGCGTGATGTTTGTGTTGGCGAATCGTTGGAAATACATTACATCGTATGATATACTGAGGTAAATACAGTACATTACAATACTATCAAATCTTATGGCTATACCAAAAGTCTTTGGTATAAAAATCATACGATCATGAACTTTGATGCCGAAAGTGATTATCACTAGAGAAAATCAACAACTGGCAATCAGCCTCATCTCCTCCATTACAATCCGGTATTATCATCACACTTGGAGGCCTCTTGTTCAGATTTTTTAATGCCAGGTCTGAACGAGCTGATGAGTCTGATGGACAATTGAGTAACATAAACTTACCATCGCAATACCAAGTCCTCGGTATACAAATCCCAGAGCTTTGACACTGGAACTGTTTATCCGGCGAGCATTGATGCGGCGCCAACGACGGACAACCAGCTTCATCGCTTCCATCGTTACAATCCGGTATCCCATCGCACTTGTAAGCTTCTTGGACGCATTGTTTAAGGTCGGCACATTTGAATTGGCTGGCGAGACAGGAGATGGGCGGGCAGTCGGCCTCGTCTTGTTTGTCGAAGCAATCGTCGTCGCCGTCGCAAACCCAGGATGCTGGGATGCAGTGGCCGGTTCGAGGACAGGTAAACTGGAAATATAAAAAATTATGCGTGCCCTGAATACCCATTGGATCTTTAATTTCCGATAATAAAGGTGCCTTAAATCAATAACTCACCTGGAAATAAGCGCAAGTCTTTTCCGCGCAATGCGTGCCTTCATCCGAACCATCCCCACAATCGTTCTCCGAATCACACTTCCAAGTGCTAGGCACGCATCTTCCATTGTCGCATTGGAACTGCGACGCGGAACATGTCGCGTTGACGCATCCGCTTTCGTCTGAGAAGTCGCCACAATCGTTTTCGCTGTCGCATTTAAACGTCGCTGGGATGCAGCGGCCGGATTTGCACATGAATTCGGAGGCGCTGCAAGTTGTTTCTGAAAAATGTTATGGTAATAAGAAAAGGCAGATTTGATTCTTCTACCTCACCATTTGGAGTTGGAGTGCTTTTGGATCCAGTGGCAAGCATTATAGGAAAATATCATAACGTCATTTTGTACGTGAATTCACAGTCGGTCACACAAGTCAACAGCACGTTTTACCTATTTTGAATTTGTACTGTTCCAAAGGAAAAACATCAACATATCCTCCAGAAGACTGAGTATCAAAATTTGCTACTTTAATTCTGTCAAGTTGGTACAAAGTCATAACATGATTGGGGCTTATGTCCTACGTGTAGGATGCTGGTCGTCAGGACGATAAAGTTAAAGAAAAAACAAGAAGATAGAGTTAGACCAAGATAAGTCTGCAACGATTTTAATAGCATACGCAGTGCAGTTGAAACGTCGAACTTCTATGAACTTATGACGTATAAATAACACTTGCACTGCGTGTGCTATCAATGTCGTTGTAGACGTATCTTGGTCTAACTCTAAGATAAACGTAAAGACAAGCATCAAAAACTTACTGGTGCAATTTTGCTCCTCATCACTATTGTCCAAGCAGTCATCATCTCCATCGCACACCCAACTTTTCGGAATACAGCGTTGATTACTACACGTAAAGTCCCAAGTATTAGGACAAGCCTGCACCGGCGGCTCCTTGTTAGGATCCGCTATGCAGCTCGTACCATCCGCGTCTAACTTCTCTCCATACGGACAACCACACTTCACTTGTAATAACTCAGTGTTGTTTCTTGGGATAGCAAAGCAAAGCTTCTGACAGTTTCCATTCCTAATCGAGCAGGGTTGGTTTGGATGTATTTTCTGTATCTCTTCGCTGTAAACCTTCACACCGTAAAGCCTGTTAGTCTGAGGTTCTCTAACCATAATATCTTCCTGTTCACCTGTGAGCTTATGCAGCCTGACTATGGCGTCTAATCGCCAGTCGGTAATATACATGAATTCTTTGTAAATGACGATGGAGAATGGATGTCTGATAAGTCTGGAATTTACTGTTTTGACATCAGTACCGTCTAGTTTAGCGTGCTGAACGTGGTCTAATAAAGCATCGCACCAGTAAACGCGATCGGCGTCGAAATCTATGGAAAGACCGTTAGGCCATCCTAGGGTTACGTTTTCGAAGACTAATAAACCACTTCCATCTGTATTCGCTCGGCTGATGTTAGCTGGCCGATCCCATTCCGAGAAGAATATGTAACCTTTGTTAGGATGCACCACAATAGCTCTCGGTCTTTTCAGGTCTTTGAGCAAAGTCCTTTTGTATGTTACATTTGTAGTAGATAGAACGTTTAGTGTACCTTTTCTTGAATCAATATAATACAAATTCTTTGAAGCCCAGTCGACTGCTAAGCCTTCGACTCCTTCATTCTGCGACGCCAACACTATTTCTCTAGTTGAACCATTTCTATGTACTCTATAGATCACATCTTGTAATACATCAGAATAGTAAATATGATTATCTCTAGCATCAAAGTCTAAACCTACGAATCTCGCTCTCCTAGAAACTACGGGCAATATGGCTTCGCTGAAGCCTTCTATGACAGGGTTCAAGACTTTGCCTTTGATGAACCTCTGCTGAGAATACATAAGGAACTCTGAAACGATATCACAGCTTCGCAAGTCTGTTTCTAGTTTGTAGCCAATGTTGCAGGCGCACCTGTAGCCTAGACCGCCGTTCTGCAGGGCGGTCACGATGCACAAGTGAGCGCAGCCACCATTGTCATGACCACAAGGATTGTTCACTGACGTCTGTTTCAAAGAGTGTATGACGCTGACCGCTTTGGGGTCTCGAATATCTTTCATTTTGTAAATGGCCTGTATGCTGGTTGAGCCTTCGAACTTGTTGACGGAGCTGATGCCTTGTTTGGTAGCATCAGACCAGTATACCCTGTCTTCAAAGAGAGCCAGGCGTGACGGGCTGGGAACCTGCTGCCCGCGTAGTACGAGGAAGCGATGGTTGCCGTCATAGTCTACTGTTTCGATGTAGTCCAATAACGAGTCACACCAGAAGACGCGGCGAGCGATAATGTCCACGGCGATACCGGATGCTTTGTAAGCTGCTTCGGAGACGATTGATTTTGCATGAGTACCATCCATGTTAGCTCGTATAATCTGAAAAAATAAAACAGGCGTTATTTTTTCGAGTTGTCAAAAAAATCGTACATTTCTCTGGTACCTACTATAACTATTGTTTTTGTTTAGGTACTTCTTCGTTTTCTATCATCTTTTCTTTGTAAATGTTGCTACGTGAGTTGCAACAATATCTACTTGATCACTCCCCGCATGCCAACTTTAATGTGGTAGGGTTCAAAAACATTACAAACGCTATAAAATCAGACAAGTTTAACCGACTCTCTTCAACGTCGAATAAAATTTACAAACTCAGTGATTAATCAATCAACAAGTAATGTAAGAAGATGAAGCATTTTTAGCATCAAATCATAATGTCTCACCTGATTGCTGTCAGCGACAAACATCAACCCAAGCGTCGGGTCCAACGCGATATCGGCCGGACTTGTCAAATTACTGCCCAAAACTACAGCATGCCATCTCCCATCTAGCTCAAACACGTCTATCTTCTGTCCGACCGCATCTGCGACGTACAGCTTGTCCCCGACCCAGTCCACGGCGAGAGCCACGGGGGCCCAGGAGCCGGTCACGGTGATGTCGTTCTCGTAGCTCGTCGCGCCCGCGGGGGAGCTTAGGTGTTGGATGTGGATCTGAAAATGTAATTATATGGATTAGGTTATTGAGCGCTGGTGACCTAGCAGTGAGGCTTCCGAAAGAAAGTTGTGTTTGAATACGGGGTACGGCTCATCATCACCATCTTCACAATGAAACCACGAATGTGATTTTGGTCGTTAATCATTATTGAACACAATAAACGCGGTTTCCATAATATTGTATTTGAGTCTGAAGAACGGGCAAGATTGTTCTATGTTCTCGCTTGCTGCTGACTGCTACTAAAAAGAACCCTTCATGAGATTAACTAGCTGCTGTTTAAACATGAAATACGTTCTTAACTCACCTTTCTAGTTTTAAGATCAGACCAGAACAGCAGATTCTTCTTAAAATGGAAGTCTAAGCCAGCGGCGGCCGTAGCGTTAGCGAGTACGGCGGGCGCACGTCCGTGCATGTCCATGCGCAGGATCGCCTTCTCGTAGGCCAGGAGCAGCGCGGGCGCGGCGGTCGCGGCCGCCACGCAGCGGGACCCGTCCACCAGCGTGTAGCCCGGGGCGCACGCGCATTTGTACACTGAAAAAGCAAAAAACCAAGATTAATATCACGGTTACATAAGATCCTGCTGATTAAGCCTGCAGAAGTGAAGGTAAGATGAGGTGTACCGCAGGGATCCACTTTAGGCACTATACGTTTTATTATATTTACAAACGACCTTGTCAAAATCAGTAATGTATTAAGTACCAAATTGTAATTTAATAATGTATACTGATAAATTGATAATACTAGAGTTAGACCAAGAAAAGTCTGCAACGATTTTAATAGCATACGCATTGCAAGTGTTATTTATACGTCATAATTTCATAGAAGTTTGATGTTTAAAATAACACACTGCGTGTGCTATCAAAATCCTTGCAGACTTGTGTTCTTTATTTTCTATTTTTATCTGTATTTAATAATTATCAATAAGTACTTACATCCAGGAGTGTTGACGCATAGTTGATGACAATATCCCCATTCCTTGCACTCGTCGCGATCGACGCAGGTGCGATTGTCCGGCGCGAGCGTTAGGCCGGACGCACACGCGCAAGCGCCGCCTGAAGGCGATGCCACGCATTTGTACTCGCAGCCTAGCGCGGGACAGGATGACGTTGCTAGAAAAGATCAATTGAACAGTTAGTAATTGAATAAGGGATGTGGAAAATCGGCCTGATGGAGCAATATCGTGAAAAATACCTGCCAAGGGACAGATCTACAAAGGTATTTCCCAGGTTCTGTAAAAAACCTTTGACCGTGTTTTAATTTATCGCCACTCGTTGCGAATTTCCTACTTTTCGCACTTGTATCGTAAAGTACTATTACATAAACTGTTGCCCAATTTTCCTAAAAATCTACAATGCCGACAAAACAGATCAACCAATTAATAATACCCACAGCAAGCAGCATCCTCATCAGCATTATGTTGTCCTCCGGGCGCGCCTCTAGGACAGAGGTAATTGTTGTCGGGGCAGGCAATGATCTCATCTGGCAGAGGTAAGTACTTAATGGACGAACAGGTTCAAAAATACTTACAGCAAGCGGCATCCTCATCAGCATTATCCTCACAATCCTTCTTCCCGTCACACAACTGCGATCTCGCTATACACTTATGCTGTCCTCCAGGCGCGCCTCGCGGACAGAGGTACTTATTGTCGGGGCAGGCAATGGCGGTGCAGTTTGCCTCGTCGGAGCCGTCGCGACAGTCTTTGTAGCCGTCGCAGTGGAACGTGGCGGGGATGCAAAGGGCGTTGCTGCAGCGAAATTGCCCGATGTGGCAGGGCGGGAAGCCTGGAAAGAGAAATACTTGGTTAAATACAATTTTTTACGTTCTGAAGCTAGTGCAGCGATGCTTGTGTTGGATTTTATGACAGTACAAGCAAAATATAAGGGTTGGAATGAGATTAGAATATTAGAATTTAGCAAACCTTAATTAAGTTAATAGACTGCTCGATATAGTTATCGATAGGAGAAAGCAAGTGCTTTTTGCCGTTCGTCTCCTCACGGACCTGATAGTTTTAAGATCAGACCAGAACAGCAGATTGACAGTTGGTTAGACAGATATTATGAAGAGCAGACTGCACTGCGGGAGTTGTTCTTTTCCTCCTTCTTTTGTAGGAATAGCTAAAGGTTACCGCCTGGTTAGGGCGCTAAATCAGCATAGTTTCAACTAAGGAACACCTTAAACACAAGTGCATCGTTGTCCCTACAGTAACTATCCACAGACCATCGTGATCTTTATAAAACTTTTTTCATCCAGCGTACCGTATGTCTTCGAAATTGTCGTTACAAATATTACTGTTTAAAACTTACTACAATGCGCCTCATCCGAGTTGTCCCCGCAGTCGTTCTCATGATTACACTTCGCAGACATGTTGACACACTTGTTGCCCGACTCGCAGCGAAACTCGTCCAGTCGACAAATCGTGGTGTTGTTCGCGCAGCCTTCTTCGTCCTTTCCTGTTCTGCAGTCTAAGTAACTGTGGACAAGTAATAATGTGGATTAGGTTTATTTTTATTACTTGGCCATCGGAAATGACCTGGAAAGTTTTAAACGGACATAGATATCATATCGATACCTACTAAAGAACTGACCAGCTCTCTGGTGCCCGAAACCGGATTCGAATTGGCGTTTTCCGGTATAGCGGTTTATGCGATAACTACTAAGCCAATCACAGCGGTACTCAATCCAATTTCTTGAGAACTATGCATGTTTAAAAGACCTTTGGTTTCGTCGTTTCCAATTTTCATATGTAATGTCAGATAAATATAATGTCCCATTATCGCTAGGGCGGCGTGCGGCGCCCCAATCATCCACACACCCAATAAATGTAATCTCCAGAGATAAAAATAAAATCACTACGCTGTGTCCATTATTATAATGAAATTAAACCTCGTCACCGTGTGCTTATTATATATAGCATAATAAATTAAATCAATACCATTACTGGATTGAAACGGCCAATGATTCGATAAAGGTTACTGGCCCTGTTTAATTTAATGCGATTTCCACATAGGCCGTGCGTAACAGAGCAATAAAATACAGAAGAAACTTTTGAAAAGAGAAAAAGTGCTATCTAGCTATTGTAGAACGTCATAAGTAATTGCATAGAGTAACTTATACTAGAGCGGTACGACAATAGTAAATTTTGTAACCCCAGTAAATTCACTGCCATCTGTCGACAAACTTTAAAACTAAAAATGAAGATTTATAAAAATACGATAGAATGTATTTAAATATAGATAAATGATTTTTTTTATTTGCATTAATTATTTTTATGATTTTGACCCATGTTCTTTCACTGATATGCGTTAATATGGTTAAATAACAAACGAAACCGTCAACGCCATCTATACGAATGTAGGCCAAAACTAGTAGCGCCCTCTGAACGAGAATCAAATTTTCTTGATTTTCGAGGCACGTTTTTTCCTTAGACTGTATCCATCTATTACGGAGTTATATCTATATTTGGTAATTGTTATAATTCATTCTATGACAAGTTTAATTACAATTGCGATTTTGCTATTCGCAGCAAATGAAAAACAGCTTTTTTTAACCAGCCATCGTATGAAACTAACGCTTAAATAATAAAAAATAAGCAAATAAAAATTACATGAAGTAGGTCAATAAATGAAGACAAATAGTGAAGATATGTTTATTTAACTAGGTACTTACAGTACTGTGTACTTTGTAAAGTAGCGTCAAATCACCTCGTAAAGGGGCCCACTGACTATCAGTCCGCCGGACGATATAGGCCTGTCAGTTAGAACAAAAATTTGACAGTTCCGAACAACTGACAGGCCGATATCGTCCGGCGGACTGATAGTCAGTGGGCCCCTTAATGTGTGTGGCCGATAAAAGACAAGCAGCCTAGTTATATTATAGGCCATGTTACTCTATGCTGGGTCCAACCCCTTGGAATTATTTTCAATTTTCAACAAATTACAAAAATGACAGCAAACATCCTAACATTCCGCATATTTGTATTTTTTTTAAATAGTAAAGGCGTTTAACGCTTAAAAGCGCCTTACACGGTGATCCAGAAAGGATAATAATAGACTCTATTATAGATAATAATAATTAATAATAATAAGAGAGTTAAAAGCTCTATCATAAAATAACCTAAAAACGTGTTGCGCTGAGATTGGTTCAGTCAACTATTACTGTTGTAATCGTATGGAGACAAGCTTCTGCAAATCTATTATCTGTCGTCACCGACCTTTCAGCTTTTTCGAATAATACTTCTGACTGATATATCGAATCATAGCCGAACCGAGCTCAATTTAGTAAATTATCAGTAATCTAATAAGGATCCCCGGGCAAGCTCGGTTCTCCATACAAACGTAGTTCCGCTCTCATTTTAAAACGACTAGCTAACTTGCTCTGAAACTTTGTGCTTACAATAGGATGTATATCTATGTCTGTAAGTAGTTTATGTAGCTTCAGATACCATAGTTAAAAAAATACAGCGAATTTAAGTTTTTCATACAAAATTTGTTTTTGCTTTTCGTTTTATAAACTGGAGCTATATAAACTAACTAGCCTTTGCCCGCGACTTCGTCTGCGCGGACTTAGTAATGGCAGCTAAAGTAAGTATAGCGCCTGGAAAAATTCTCATAGCAATCATTCAATTTGAGCATATTATGCACACAAATTAGCAGGCACTTCATTAATTATCTCAATTCCACCCCGCTTTTTACTTTCTTAATGGATGATTATCGGGATAAAAACTATCCTGTCCTTCTCAGGGACTCAACCTATCTCTATGCCAAATTTCATCTAAATCGATTCAGCGGTTTAAGCGTAAAGAGGGAACACACAGAAAGAAAGACAGACAGACTTTCGCATTTATAATATTAGTATGGAATACAGACCTAGATATACCTCATGTCATTGTATGTGCAGTTTCATTACAACCCAACAAGTAGTTTTAAAATGAGAGCGAAACTACGTTTGTATGGGAAGGTGCAATTTGGCCGAGCCTGCCAGGGAATTTTAGTTGGTTGAATGTTGAATATCAAGGAATTTGATTTTTTGGTAAGTTACAGGTCTTTTAAGCTTCTTAACGGGACAACAGGCCCCGTAGCCAACACGCCAATCGCTAACGCTCCGTAGCGATCGAAACGCAACTGTCACTGTCGCACTAATATGGAAGAGTGATAGAGAGACACAAAGCGTTTCGTTGTCGTAGCGATAGCGATTGTCACCTTGGCTAGGCCGGCTGAATTGTCTACAGGTTTTTAGGTAAAACACTTCGCAGGAAAAACTGGTAAATAGGTAAATAAGACTGAAAACAAGATAGTAAAAGTAATTATGCTGTGTTACCGCTACAATTACGTACAAATACCTTGTAGCTAAACTGTATTTGTTTGCTAACCTATAGTGACAGTACAGGAAAGAATTGAAAGAATTCTAATCAAAATCAATTTTATGTTTAGCAACAACTTTTCACCTTATCGGAAAGGAAGAAGTAATGACCATAGTATTAATGTTATGGCGGATGCGTGGCACAGTTTCCAAATACAGCAAATATAGAAAAATAAAATTTCTCTTCCATGCTATGTATCGCATAGAGTGGTAAGTCGCATTTCCATGTTTAGAAGAAAAATTAAACACAAAAATATCTACGTATGTTGCAACTAGCCTCCACATGTGATTGCATGCGCTTTAATAACTTTCAACCAAGCGTTCATCCCCTAAAGGGTTGAATTAAAAAAATATATATGTAGCTCGAAAACAATTAAAAATAATAATTAAAAACACAAACAAACAATTGACGAACAGGAGTATTTTTCAAACTTCAAGATCCTACCTTCAACGATTTAGGCTGAGTCTGCCAGTATCTAAGTTACGGGAACTGCTACGTGAACGTAAAACGGCATTTTACCTAGTTAAAATTACAAAAAAAAAAGAAAAAAGTACATTTATTTACTGAACATCAAAATTTGTACAAAACGCCTTGGTGAAAAAGCATTCCGAAACGCATTTTCACACAAAACTGGGTTTTAAGGTAACATGTATAAACATTTAAGAATTATATACAAATAGTACTTACCCATCGCATCTCTTTTCCTTAGGTATGCAGGGTCCCTGAGAAGCCGCTTTCCCTGATACGGACGTCTCTACGCCGCACTGAAAGTCGTCCGGTTGACACTTTCTGTACGCTGTAACAAATATATTACAATATTAATTGACTGCTATAGAGGTGGTAAACCGAATATCTACCGTATGCACGAAACGTGGAAACGTGGATCAACATGGCGAATTCCGAACGGTCCCCGCCTTGATTACGTGGGGCGGGAACAGATGGGTACGATTATTTCCTATTCTGTGCCCGCCGGGGACAGATGCGAATAGTTTCATTCCCCTCTGTCTGTACCCTCTATGACTTGTTAGTCGTACTTTGGCCGTCACTTTTACGTAATAAACGTAAATGCACTACAAAAATCGCAAAGTATGAGTTGATGATGAATTGCAACTTCGAAATTATGTTAAAACTTTACCTACCTACTAAAAATTACGGCGGCCGAAACGTCCAAGCCCGGCCCAGGTATTTTCAGGGAAAACAGAATACAAAAACAAATTCTGTCACATAATGTTCACAAAATTAGCCGTCGCACGCATATTAGCCGTCGAAATACCAGTCGTAATTTGGACTTTGTTGCTTCAGAATACAGCAAACAATTGAATGGGTTTTCCAATCTGCTACGCAGTGGACAGATGTGTCGAGTGTTTTTAAGACTCGAGTCCTTTAAGTCCTCTACTTTAAGACTCGACACAGTTTTTCAGATTAAATAATAAGTAAGCCGAAACTTGAGTTCTTTTCAACTTGTTACAAACCAGTGTTTTTTGTAGAAACTTGAGTACTGTTAAGAGAACTCAATTTTTTAAAGAAAAATCTCACAATGCGATGTCTTTATGTAAAATTCAGGGGTTATTCATCATCATCATCATCATCATCATCATCGTCATCGTTTAGCCTTCAGTCGCTCACTGCTGGGCATAGACCTCTCTTCGTGTACGCCACTTATCCCGGTCCTGGGCTAGTCTCATCCAAAAGTGCTCCGCGATTTTTCGAACGTCATCCACCCAACGAGCCAAGAGCCAACGGACGCCAGGTTAAATCATACAGTAACAACTATTTTCTTTAGCTACTATTATATAGATAAAACCTATTACAAAATTATTGACAGTCTTTATTCATAGGCTAGTGTCCTATGAATTTGCAATTAATAAAAATACTTAATAACGACTAGGAAGTTTTTAAAGCACTGTCTCGTAAAACCGGCTCGAGTTATTCTAGACTTAAAAGACTCGATTTCCTACTTAATAAAAATACTTAATAACGACTAGGAAGTTTTTAAAGCGCTGAGTCTCGTAAAACCGGGTCGAGTTATTCTACTTAAAAGACTCGATTTCCTACCAACACTAATAGGTGTAATGTGTCTGATCGCGTGTGTCGAAGTGTGAAATTTCCCTTGTGCACAAACACTATTCTAATTATCAATGTTCAAACGGGGACCGTCAAACGCGTTGGGGTACGACTCAATAGCAACAGTAATGATCATTGTAGGGTAAACAGGTATGGGAGCATTAGGACCTAATTATCTGTGCACAGTCAGCTGCAGAGAAAGGTACCCCCTTGCATAGAAGTTTGTATGCAACCGTGCTAAGCGAATAGTATTGCTGACTGTTTGTTTTTAGGGTTCCGTACCCAAAAGGTAAAAACGGGACCCTATTACTAAGACTCCGCTGTCCGTCTGTCTGTCTGTCCGTCACCAGGCTGTATCTCATGAACCGTGATAGCTAGACAGTTGAAATTTTCACAGATGATGTATTTCTGTTGCTGCTACAACAACAAATACTAAAAACAGAATAATATAAATGTTTAAATGGGGCTCCCGTATAACAAACGTGTTTTTTTTTGCCGTTTTTTTCCGTAATGGTACGGAACCCTTCGTGCGCGAGTCCGACTCGCACTTGGCCGGTTTTTTTATACATGCGCAAAATTTCGGTTTAGGTCCGTAACGTAAAGTGAGTTATGTTTTTGACGCGTATCTGTCTCAGTGTTAATTTCATTCAGTGTGGCGTAACGTACGCGTTTGCGTTAAGTCTCTTTTTGTATGGGATTGTGAGTTTCCAAAACGTCCCGCTTGGCGCGCTGTTCAAAATCCCATACAAAATGAGAACGCAAACGCGTACTTCCGTCACGCTATCGAAAGAAATTTAAACTAGGGTTTCCGATTTAAAATGTGGTATTTTCTATAAAAAGGGACCTTATTGTCGATGGCGCTTACGCCGTTATTAACGATGCTCCGATATAAATTCAATGCCGCGCGTCGGCGTGCGGCGTAAGCGCCATCGACACTAAGGTCCCTTTTCATAGAAAATGCCTGAAATATTATTGGGCCGAAAACTTTATTAGTATGAGTTACTTATATATTTTGTCAAAGGACTGTCTCATTTCAAACATAGACAGAGAGAATCATACTATCTTTGTCTTACACTAGTATTAGCGCCCAAAAGAAAGGGATGAGTATAATTTTCCTGGTTGTTACTGACTGACAAATTGGTTTGACCAACTATATCTAAGACTTTCCCATTGACATTATAAAATAAACGGACTTAAAAGCCTGATTTTCGTAATTTATCCTTTCCGGCATGATAAAACCTTCTATATCTTTAAATTTCTGCGTTGAAAAATGTATCTTACAGGCATATTCTGATTTTAATAACATGTTATGTATTAGATCTGGATATAAATAAATAAATATTAAAAAAATATTATAGGGACATTCTTACACAAATTGGCTAAGTCCCACAGTAAGCTCAAGAAGGCTTGTGTTGTGGGTACTCAGACAACGATATATATAATATACAAATACTTAAATACATAGAAAACATCCATGATTCAGGAACAAATATCTGTTGTTCATCACACAAATGAATGCCCTTACCGGGATTCGAACACAGGACCAAGGCTTCACAGGCAGGGTCACTACCCACTAGGCCAGACCGGTCGTCAAAGTTATGGTTATGATCTGTCAGTTTCAAAAGTGACGTTTTTGGTCGAAGAAATACATTCAGAATACGCCTGTAATTCGTTAACTATTGTAATATCCACAGAAAAGACAATTATTTTTGCAAATGTCAAAAGAGATTAGACACATACGATACATTAAGGCCCGGGGTTAAGCGGTTAACACAATTTTCATTTTTTTTTTAATCAATCCACGTACCCGTTTTGCTTAAAATCTTCCTGAATCTCATTACCGTCCTGCACACATTTTAAATATACATACCTATATACTATCTCCGTATATTATACTGCTTTATAAAGGTGCATCGTGGATAATGTGGTTGCCATACAAAGCCTAGGAAAAAGCCTTTGAGACCGAGTCTTATGCCTTTGTGTAGTCGATAACTTTGAGCTAGAAAGGTTAGCACAATATGGGAGATATAAGGAAAAATAGGTTACTGTGAGTAGTTTGAGTGTAATATTGTCTTCGGTTACCGCGATAGTTACTCATGAAATAAAACTATGAAAACAGATTATATCGCGTATATTGAATTTATAATACATCCCGACGTTTCAAACCCTTTACAGCGTTCGTGGTCAACGGGTGACTGAGGAAAAACTAAAGTGCAAAAATACCCACATACTAAAAATAATGAACCATCATAGACTATAAACTTTAACGCTGTAAAGGGTTCGAAACGTCGGGATGTATTATAAATTCAATTTTTATAACGATCAATCGCTTTATTTGTCACTAGCTTGTGCCCCGATTTCGTCTGCGTGAAGTTAGTAATTTGGGGTTTATTTTTTGTCCAATCTGCTTTTTAACGATTCCCCATACAAACTTCCACCACCTCTTTTCACCCCCTTTAAAGATGAATTATGGGATAAAAGCTTTTCTCCTTCCACGGGACTCAAACTGTCTCTATACCAAATTTCAACTAAATCGGTTCAGCGGTTTAAGCTGATGAGGTAACAGACAGAAAGACAGACACACTTTCGCATTTATAATAATAGTATGGATTTTCGTATTTGCTTGTTTCGTCTATTGTTTAGCATGCATGGATTATAAACTGAAATAGATCATACAAAAAAAAAAGAAATGAATTTTTTGATTATTCATTAAAACTAATGTCCTTCCCTGGGCCTGAAACCGTCTTCATACCAAATTTCATCTAAATCTGTTCAGCGAATTGAGCGTGAAGAGGTCACAGACAGAGAGACAGACAGAGTTAATTTCGCAGTTATGATATTCTACAAAAGTAGGAAATATAAATTAATTGAAAATTTAAATTCTGCTTTTCGAACTTTGATGTAGGATGGGATGTTAGACGAAATAGAACACATAAATCAATAATTAAATGGTTTCTTGTTTTACATGAAGTCACAAAACAACTTGCTTCAATGTTGTGTCAATCATAAAGCAATTTGTTATAAAATATTTCCCTAAAGAACTTACCCACGCAGTCACGCATAATATACAAACACATTGTGCTAACCGAGAGGGAATATTCTGATTGTACCTAATTACAGGTTATGAATTTGATCTGGATTTGTTATGGGTATGATCTACCAGTTTCAAAAGTCTTATATATTACAATCTGCAGCGGTATCATGGTCGCATTTTTATCATCTGTCATGTCATGCGTCACTTTCGCACTTACATACTTGTTAGAACGTGACAGGCATGATGACAAAGATAAAGAGCCGAACATCTTAGCCCTACCAGGGGTGCGAAACTCCTCGCCTCGGGCAAACTCGGCTCCGTTCGGCTCAGCATTGGTCCGAGCAATTGTTAGGGTTGGCACAACTTGACGTCCCTTTGCGTGCACGACCACAGATAAGATAACGATTTGAATTTTGACAACCCTAAATAGCCGAAAGGGATAGTGCCATAATGAAAGGGACAGCATGATTCGACCCTGAACCGCTGTCAAACTTCGGTTTTGTAGAAAGTTTCCTTTCTGTACGGTAGTACTATTATTTATTCTGTGGCCCTACAGAGCACGCCTTCTAGACACTAAACCGTCCTGTGTCAGGTCTCACCGCATCAAAACATGCAAATCGCCCGTATGGAAATGACACGACACCATCAAAAGAGCCCGTAATGCATCCTTCTGTCATCCAGATTAAATGCAAATTTATGCCAAACTCGGACCTATTTTTTATGCCTAACTTTGGCCACACAAAGGATGGGATGCCAGCGCGCTAGACCTATAAGGGGCCCATTGACTATCAATCTGCCCGACGATATCGGCCTGTCAGTTGTTCGGAACTGTAAAATTTTTGCTCTAACTGACAGGCCGATATCGTCCGGCGGACTGATAGTCAGTGGGCCCCTCTAAGCTAAACGCCGTATGTGACTTTCACGTTACAACAACGGCTTGGTTTAGTTTTTAACAAGGAATTTATTGAAAACAGAAAATGGGTCAAAAAAGTTCAGAACCCCAAGTTTTCATTCGATAGCGTGACGGACGTACGCGTTTGCGTTAAGTCTCATTTTGTATTTTGTATGGGATTATGAACAGCGGGACGTTTTCAAAACTCAAGATCACATAAGAAATGAGACTTAACGCAAACGCGTAACGAAAAGGAAAACCTGCGTCTTTTCTGTAGCAAAATATATTAAAATCGTTAACTTTTGTTATGTCCACAAAAGTTAAATTTTTCTAAGACTTTTGTCATACAAATATTAAGAAATAAGTAGAAGTTTTTAATATGCCTATGAGGATATTAAAAGTCCGTTTGTTTTATGATCAACAGGAAAGTAGTAAAAAAATATATATTGATCCATGTAAGTGTTGGCCGTGTTGTAGGTAGGCCGAAAAGGTGATGGCGGGACGACTTGGACGCATTTTATCCGGATTGGCGGGAAACTACAAACAACAGGATCGAGTGGAGGAAGCGAGGGGAGGCCTTTCCCAGCAGTGGGACACTAAATAAGGCTAGTAAAAAAAAAGTTAGCAGTTTAGCACTCAAAATGATTGTAGTTACCTAAGCTAAAATGTGACGCTATACGCAGCGTCACATTCTAGTTACTAGTACATGGCGTCAACCAAGGCTATAGGCATGCGACAATTATAACAATATGTTACCTCATCCTACTTAGTTCAATTTATTGTCTTTGTTCGAATATCTCTAGCTTACAATACAATACACTAACTCAAGTAGAGGTAAACAAAAGGCCGTTTTATCGCTGAAAAGACATGAGGATATCACGTATCATTTGTGGTATATTGTACAAAAAAAAATCAGCCATATCGTGTTTTGAGGAGCCCAAACTTGGTATGTTTCGAAAATTCTTTTTGTTTTAATTTAAAAAAAATGCCCGAAATGTAATCATGTGATATATTTTTAGAATCGCCTCAAAAAGCCCTTTCGTATGATACCACATACCATAGGTTTTGGAAAAAATATTTTTTTTTTTCCATACAAAAAAAAAAATGTTTTACCACTCCCCCCGCAGCGAAATTTTTTTAGGAACTGCGGATCAAAAATTTTGTTTTGGCCTCTAGTATGTGTGTGCCAAACGGCTAACCTGTACATCGATTTGCGGTATTTTTATACGAACGGGTTAGACTAAGACACAACATTATAAAGCGTAAAATACATAGGTATTGTATAATCGTATACAACACCGGTATAGACCAGGGACCGTTACCGGTAAAACTAAAAATCGAAATATCTCGTACCTTATACACAATATGTTTTTGATATTATAGAATAGTAATTAGGTAAGCATAATGATTGATCACATTAGCTAAATTAAGTGTAACAATATACATAAACAACGGTGAAACCGAAATTGAATACCGGTTTATTTGTATGAAAAATATACCGGTATTGTGTCCCTGGTATAGACACAGCATAGTAGACGGTATGAAATTGAGTCAATCCGCTGAACCGCGTCTTCAGCGCTCATGTCAAAGGATGCATGCAAAACTAAATAGGGTTTTTTTTTTACATGAGACGTCTTTTTAGTACTCAAAACACAAGCCTTAATGAGCTTACTGTGGGACTAGGTCGATCTCTGTAGTTCTATATTTTTAGGGTTCTGTACCCAAAGGGTAAAACCCTACCCTAGGGACCCTATTACTAAGACTTCACTGCCCGTCTGTCTGTCCGACTGTCTGTCCGCTGTCTGTCACCAGGCTGTATCTCATGAACCGTGATAGCTACACAGTTGAAATTTTCACAGATGATGTATTTCTGTTGCCGCTATAACAACAAGTCACCAGGCTGTATCTCATGAACCGTGATAGCTAGACAGTTGAAATTTTCACAGATGATGTATTTCTGTTGCCGCTATAACAACAAATACTAAACATAGAATAAAATGAATATTGAAGGGGGCTCCCATACAACAAACGTGATTTTTGCTTAATGATACGGAACCCTTCGTTTGTATGGATATGGATAATTGCATGGACTATAAACGTTTAATTTAGGTACTTATTATAACTTAGTTACAGATAATCTTAGAATCTGCCTAGCAGGCCTATTCGCCATAATAATAGCTTTCCAAGTCGCTCGTATAATCCGCTTAAGTCGCTAAACGTTCCAAATCGAATCATCAATCACAGCGCTTATAAACTAACTTACTACACTTCGACTGCAAATATTAACGTAGAAAACAGTATTTTAAGCTTAAAAAATTAAAAAGTAAAAACGAGTATGGATTTACAAGCTTTTATTTAACTCGTATAATGGATGGATTCATCGACGTGACCGTCACTTTTTAACAACTGGCGATTGAAAGTGACGGACGCCGTTTTATCACGCTGTCACGTTGACTAAATAACTCTAACAGCAAGGATATGATGGTCGTTCTTGATCCATGCTGCTAGTTATTTTGTGGGTTATTGACGCCGCGCGATGTCGTGGCGGGGCCGTTAGGCCGTCAACTGTTGATGTGTAATTTTAAGCTGTTAATTTATAATTTATATTTCATGACGCATTGGTTACGACTGTAATGTTATTTAAATATCTTCTTCTTCTTCCTCCTTCCCTTAGTCCCAGTTCTATCTGGGGTCGGGCCTCCTTGTACGGCGGCGCCAGGACGCTCTATTCTGGGTTGTCATAGGGGTAAGGTTCTGGGCTTTCATCTCCCGCTTGATATTGGACCACCATGTGTCGGGAGGTCTTCCTCTTCCCAAGGATTTAGTGGGGATATTTAGGACGGATTTAACTGGGAAATGGTCATCTCGTCTCATGATGTGGCCGTACCATCTAAGCCTGCTTTCCTTTACTTTGTCCATGATAGGGGCCACTCTGAAAGAGCCTCTCACGTGCTCATTGCGTTATTTAAATATATTTGAAATAAAAAATAAATAAATAAATCAGTCCCAAACTAAGTTTTAAGTCAACATACTGTCTCACTATACTGTGTTTTACCTCGCTGTATTGGAACTGTATTAAAAGTTCCACAACCCAAGTTGAGGCTCAGTGCGCGTCATTACCATACAGAACGTAGCCTACGTACGTACATACATACATAAGTTAACGAGTACGAGTATACTCTAGAGATGCAACAATGTTGAGGATCTGGTTTGAAACTGAAATTTACAGTCAACGAGGGAAGTTTATGTAGACTTTTCATACTATGTCGGGAATTTTGTAAGATGCCACAATAAATATGTCTAATATATAAATAAATAACAAATCACCACTTTATTAAATAACTACTAAAATAAAATAAATTGGCTAAAAGGGCAGACAAGTTTTTGAAAGTTTTTAGTATGAATCATTAGTCAAAGCTACGGTACGGAACCCAAAAAAACGGATTCCGTACCCAAAGGGTAAAAACGGGACCCTATTACTAAGACTCCGCTGTCTGTCTGTCCGTCTGTCACCAGGCTGTATCTAATGAACCGTGATAGCTAGACAGTTGTAATTTTCACAGATGATGTATTACCTAAAGCCAGAATAAAATAAATATTCAAGTGGGGCTCCCATACAACAAACGTGATTTTTTTGCCGTTTTTTCCGTAATGGTATGGAACCCTTCGTGCGCGAGTCCGGCTCGCACTTGGCCGGGTTTTTTTAACAATGACACGAGGAACACGCACAAAGCTCTACAGTAAAAACACAACCAACACACACACGTATGTTCCAAATCGTCGCTATACTTACTCAACCTCATATCTGCAACAATCATTTGATGGAAATGTCGCTTTTCTTTCATTCGGAATACGAGTGTTTTTGTCATCAAATGAGTGTTGCAGATACGAGGTTGAGTAACTATAGCGGCGAAATGTACGTATACAATGTATGGAACTGTACGTGCAACAGACTACTGATTATCTAGGCATGCAGAAACGCCGCTCCGAAACACACCGGTCTATTTTCTTTTAAAAAGAGAACTCCACATGGCAGGTGAAAAGGTCAACCACTCTAAAACGACATCAAAGCGCGATATACCCACAGCTTGTGTTTTATTTAGCTGTTTTTAGAGTAAATATTTGTCGTTAATGTACACAATGTGATATTATTAAAAAATACTGACCAGTGGCCACATATATTTAATTTTATTTATTTAGAAAGCAAACAGAAATAAGTGAGCAGGAGATGAGTGTACAAATACACATTAAGGACATTCACTTCGACGATTCGACGACCGGTCTGGCCTAGTGGGTAGTGACCCTGCCTGTGAAGACGATGGTCCTGGGTTCGAACCCCGGTAAGGGCATTTATTTGTGTGATGAGCACAGATATTTGTTTCTGAGTCATGGATGTTTTCTATGTATTTAAGTATTTATATATTATATATATCGTTATCTGAGTACCCGTAACACAAGCCTCCTTGGGCTTACCGTGGGACTTAGTCAATCTGTGTAAGAATGTCCTATAATATTTATTCTCACTAAAACATGTAATAGAAATATACTACACTTAAACTACTCTTAGGGTACTAAATACAGTTATTAATTTACTAACACTAGGTAGGTAAAGTAAAAACAAATGGAACTCAAAATATGCCGAACATTTTGCGCGTAACGACGATAGATAGAGGTTTCAGTGGCAGCAGATATTTCACTTACGCGCTAGTAGAAGCTGAACATCAAAGACTTTGACTAACTGATTTATAGTAAGTATCCATGGACAGCTCGCGAAAACATTTTCTGTATTTAGTTCCTACGATGTGTATGAAAAACCGGAAAGACGGATACCCAGTTGCTATTTGATATTTGTAAACAAATATTCTGGTCATACATTCGGGTGATTCGGGCAAAGGAAATTCGCAAGCAAAAAAACCATAATTATTAAACTTGGCATAAAGACAAGGCAAAAATCGAACCTTAACTATCGTGAGACATATTTCAAAATATTTAGATTAGTACGGTTTCACTCACTATTATTTTTAGTCGCTTTTGGCGACATGTTTCGGATTCTTAGGGAATCCTTCCTCAGGCACGACAAGACATGACATATGATGATGATGATGATGATATGATGACAAGGCAAAATAGACGGACCAACGTAAAACGGTAACACACTCAACAAGTATTAATGTTATATAAATTGCGCTTTTCTTTACCGTACCGTGTTCCTGCTAAAATCTGTTGTCTCTGAAACTCCAGAAATTTGTTTCTAAATTTTAATGGGTACTACTTGAGTTCTGGTTGAAAAATAATGGCAGTGTCTCGAGTTTCGCTTGAATTCGAATATCATTCGTGTCTCGTGAAGCGGAGAATTAAGCCATAACTCGTTCTTTTACTCAATTTTGCCACGTGACATATTTTCTCCACAAACTTAGATTTATTTCCAATACGCTCTATAAAATCTTGCTTACGGTTGAGTTTTTAATGTGTTGCTTTTCTCGCCGCCGGGAATAAGTGATTTTTTTTACCTACTGAAATATTCTGTAGATATCATTCATTCATATCATTTAATTGGGATATTATTTCGAGTATGTACTCACAACAATCTGCTCAAGATCGTAGGGAAACATATTAATCAGGTTATCGCACGAGCAGGACCGGTCGTTATAGAGATCGTTAGGCCTTTTTAAAGCAATTTATTCTTTCGGCTGTACCGCGAATATTAATTATTTAAAACAGTTCAATTAATAAACTATAAGTCATATACAATAGAATAGTTTTTATTCGTAAACACACAGACAATAGACATACATAAAAAGAACATAGTGAAAATAAAGTGTCACGAAATGGCCCCATCTCAGCATGTTGCTGGCGACTTCCAGCGCTGATCTTCCGATGAGACCATCAACTGAAAATCACGGAAGGTAACAGACAAAAAGAAAGAAACATAAAGGAAAGAAACATGAAACATGGCGAAAAATAAATTACACACAATTGACATAAACTTATACAAAAAAAAGATACGACATGACGACATAAGTACATGACACTAAAAGTAGAATTATACGGATCAACCGATCGAACATGTACAGTCGCCATCAGATATATCGGAGCGGCCGAGGTGCTCACAAATATCTTAACACGCCTCTATTGTCAAGGCGCTAGAGTGCGTGTTCAGATATTTCTAGACACCTAGGCCGCTCCGATATATCTGATGGCGACTGTACCGGTCCGGTCGGACCATATCGTGGGGCGACATTAAGCGTGCATAACTAGCGCCAGTGGTAGCTACACGACATTAAATTCAATGACAGAATTGACAAACATAATAAAGTGAGTGAATCTAATTTCACAATATTTTAATAATCCAATCCGTCTTTGAACATCAAAACCATAAAACAATGTTATAAAGATAAACGAATTGTATTGTATACGAGTGTCATCTTTTTTCCAGTCAAACAAGTAGAAATAAAAGTACGCTTACTCGTTCCCGCCTCGCTCGCGGGACAGTACTAAACGGGAGCACACTTTTTTCCAGCAAATATATCGCAAAACTTTCCCCGAGACGGAGTTTTAATAGCTCTCAATTATATCGTAGATCTATCTCGCAAGTTTGGATTAAAAAGGATAGTTTGTTCCGTGGAGCGAGTAGCAACCGGTTGAATTAAATATGTATCTCATCCATCGCCTCAACTATTCCATTTCCCGGGATTGCATCGTTTCAGCGCCAGGAGATTTGCCTCCGATGTTTTCGACGTACTATTTGTTGTGGAATGACTTTGGCCGCGGAGGAAACGTAATTTCTTTTGTTTTCGTTCGGTTTCTATTTTAGGCCAGGAAATGAATGCTCAAAAAAAGAGGGAAATGCTTGGAACACAATTTTTGACTTCGTAACTTTGTTTGGACGAGTTAGGAGGTGAACATAAGAACGTAAGAAGTAAGGCCGTGTGAACCTAGCCTAAATAAAACTTATAACAAATTAAATTAACTTTCATTTTGTATAAGTGGCCATGTCGCTAAGATGCATAGTTTCCGAGATGTAATCGAAAAACCGAAAAATTGGACCTTCAAACCCCCCTCTCCGCCTCGGCTCAATCGGCCTTGATATGTTCACCTCCTAACTATTCCAAAACGTTACGGAGTCAAAAATAGGGTAGTTGACACATGTTGAATTTTATAACTACATCTAGTTAAATAGATAGAAAATGAGCAATTTATCACAATAAAAAAATATATGGGAATAATACAAGACCTCAGTTTCGAAAAAAAACTTTGTTTTTAAACTTTCAAATACGATAAAAATAACAGTACCATTCGATTCCTTACATTTTATTTAAAAAAAAAATTATAGCAACAATATACATAAACGCAACATTTCACCGACAAAATCGAAATTTCTTCGTTTTCCATACATCGAAACGGCTTCTAAGCAAAGTGACACAGTGACCTCACGATGTGTTGCCATTTAATTTTGTGTTAGAGCGTTTGCTCAGTAAAGTGGCGATGCCAGACTTTGACCATAATTTGTGACTTTTGTATTGCTTTAAGACAATGGGTCCCATACAGACATTTGATCCTCAAAACAAACCTGATCGACTGATACCATTAAAAAAAAAAACAATTACCCTATTGTGTTCCGAGCATTTCCCAGTAAACCTTCTTATTGCTTGGCCTATCAGCTTGCGGTTTGGTACTTATTGGCGGAATTGATTGGAGTTCGTTTTGACAATTTAGCTAATTGTTATTACTTGTTCCAGTTTAATGTGACAGTCAAACGTCCGAGATCAAAGGAAATGATTGAAATTAACTCAGGCGGAAATTAATATAACATCGTTGGGGTATTTTCATAGATACGGAGCCATTGACACTTAATTTAGAATATTGCTGTCCCGTATTAAGAAACTTCGAACAAAAGTAATCGATTTTGAAGTGTTTTCGTCAGCTTTTGCCTCTGTTTACAAACAAAATAAAGTTTCCGTCGATATCAATTAAGTCTTCATTAAATTCGATATTAGGGCCATTTTTTTTAACTTTTTTTAATTTTCTCAAATTTTATTAGGTAGGTTATTAAGGTGCAGCAGTAGGGTGAAAGCATCCGTGTTTACCTGCCAAAACATTTGGCTAAAACCTATAACTTCGGAACCGGCGTCGAAGAACATCTAAAAGGTTTATGCAGCGAGGTTACGTTCGAGATTGTTCGCCGAGAAAACCATAGTACAAGCGGGCCTTGGAGTGGCGGCAGGGGTTACCCGAGGTTTTCATCGATTTTTGACAAGTTTTAAATCGTATCTCCTACCTTAGCACTACAGATAGAATTATAAGACAAACGGCTGTCGTTTCTTCAATCTTTTATTTCCATTTTTGTCTACCGGATTTTGAAAGATATGAATACTTATTTTTTTACGATTTTTTTAAACATTGTCTAAAAACACTTTTTATTTTTCGTATCTCGATTGCTGTGAAAGATCTTACATATATCAAATCTACATATTTGGGTTCGTCTTTCTACATATTTCGTGACACTTTATTTTAACTATGTTCTTTTAATGTATGTCTATTGTCTGTGTGTTTACGAATAAAAACTATTCTATTCTATTCTTCTATTCTTTGACGTCTCTAAAAACTGGTCTATGGTTTTAATTTTGAACTAATTAACACAGAAAACCAGTTTTTTTGGCCTAAAATTGTTCATCTTTAATGCCAAATATCTCGAAGACAATGAACTTTGAAGTAAATATGGGATACTATATTACTTAAAGCCGTTACTGTTAATATGGTAAACTACAAAAAACATTAGAAAACGAAGGGATTCAGATCGAAGGTCATTGGAGCATGGGATTCCCTGAAGTGCTTATGATAGGTAATAAAGGTCTATAATTTGCATAGACATAGTATATACAAGTAGTTATAGACGCGCCACCGAGCGACCGGGGGTAAGAGAAAGAATATTCATATAAAAGGGCAGCATGGGATTTTTTCTCTTTCACTCTTATAAATTTCGGTATTTCGTCATCGCCTCCTATGATGCCACCCGGTCGGTGATAACAACAACGCATGGCACTATTTTCTCTTTCCTATTATAGGAATCGCAATAAGACTATCTTTCTCTATCTAAGCCCTTGATAATTTGGTACTTACTGCAGTCCGCTTCGTCGCTGCCATCCATGCAGTCGACATGCATATCGCACCGATAATGCGCAGAGTAGCAGTACGTCTTGTTGAAGACGTACTGTCCGCAGGACAGCTCATCCTGTAGGCAGTCGGGCGGAGCTGTGGACAAAATAAGAAGGTAAGGCTTTACGAGGATATTAAGAACTTTCTGAAAGTAAAGGACTGGCTATCAGTCCGCCGGACGATATCGGCCTGTCAGTTATTCGGAACTGTCAAATTTTTGTTCTAACCGGCAGGCCGATATCGTCCGGCGGACTGAATTGATAGTCAGTGGGCCCCTTAAGTAAAGGCTACTAGCATAGAGTAACTTATACTAGAGCGGTACTGTCATAGTAAATTTTGTAACCCCAGTAAATTCACTGCCATCTGTCGACACACTTTAAAACTAAAAATAAATATTTATAAAAATACGATCAAATGTATTTAAATATGGATAAATGATTTTTTTTATTTGCATTAAATTCTTTTATGATTTTGACCCATGTTCTTTCACTGATATGCGTTAAAATTATAAATAACAAACGAAACCGTCAACGCTCTCTATACGAGTGTAGGCCGAAACTAGTGGCGCCCTCTGATCGAGAATCAAATTTTCGTGATTTTCGAGGCACGTTTTTTCCTTAGACTGTATCCATCTATTACGGAGTTATATCTATCTTTGCTACTAGCTAGCGCGGTTGCACGGAGCGGGTGAGCGGGTTAACGAGAAATAGTATGAGCAACGCGTGCGACGCATTTTACCTACAATGGCATGACACCCGCGTGCGTGCGCCCGCTAGGTGCACGCGCACCAGCTAACGGACGCCCTGACACACACATGCACACAATGTACACATAAATACACCACACACAGCCACTTCGCTTTCTTTGTTTTATAAGTCTCTCAATGTTTACCTCATTCTATTCTTATTTTTAGTTTTTATTTTTAAATTATATTCCATTCCATTGTTTGTGTAACCTTTTATCTTTTTATGTACTTAGTATTTTGGCTATTGTGTAATTTCGCGCATTACGTGTACACTTTTCTTTTGATTTGATTACCTACGAAACATGCAACGACGTGCTTTGAGCTTTCCAAATTACACAGACTGTCAAACTTTATTGGGCTATTGAATTTCAAAAGATTCACACATGAGGATAGAAATCGGTGACCCAATACGTGGCAACTGGGAAAATGGCCACATATCAAACAAACCCCTGCTGTTTGTCTTAGATTTGGTCAATGTTGTTTCCCCGGCTGTAGGCTTTTATCCGTTGTTTATTTGTGTCGCTAATGGAATTACGTTAAATTTATGTTTGTACAAAATGTGTGTCAAACCTTGGCCCTACTTCGAAAGATACATTTGTAGGTTTGAACCACAAAAAACTTCGTTAACTGTCGTAAACTAGGGTTAGAGGAAGAGACAATAGAACACCTTAAAAAAATATATTGAAAAACTGCCGATGTTTAATAAACACTTAAAAACATTTTTAGTCAACAAATGTTATTACAATGTGAATGAATTTTTAAACGATAAACATGATTAACAATGTTAATTTAAATGCATGTTAGTTCTAAATATATTGCTGTGCCCTTGCAGGGTGTCACATGTTAACCCACCTACTTATAAGCTCCACCTAATAATGTGTAATGTGATATGCAATAAGCAATTTTGAATTTTTGAATTTGACCTTATATGTGAATGTCACGCCCTCGCCAGACAAAGAATGAAGGAATTTGGAACAGGCTATCTGGAACCAAAGAATTCAAAACGCTACCCATAAGGTCCATCATCACCAGGTCCACCATATGGAAATGCCCCACCAAAGCTCTTGAGTAGCGGACGGATCTTTCCTAGGGGGGTAGGGGTTTCTTTTCCTTTCCCGGGGTTACTGCACAAAAGATCCCTATGGGTCGAAGTGTATCCGTAAGGGCCCCCGAAACTATAAGATAAGATAAGATAAAGATAAGGGTTACCCACAAATAAAAAAAACCCCAGTTTACGGTATATATGTGGTGAGAATGTATTAAACTAACATTTATTTATTTATACCACCTGTTGTTAAGGTAAGGTGGAGCAAGACTAGCAACGGGATAAGACTATCACTTGTATGGATCCTCACACTGTTCGTCTTGCCCCGAGCAAAATAAAATAAACTGTTAGTCTTACTTTTTTACTTAAATTTTCTGGCATGTAAATCTTTTTTTTTTGTAAACACTAACTATTTTTTTAATTGGACTGCAAAAGTGGGCATGTAAGCACAACAAATAAGAATTGTATATGAAATAACATTAAAATACTTGATTCTTCAATTTAATTTATTCCATCGTGTACGTACGAAAGTTACTCATATAAATTCCGTTACACTATGAAATTAATTATATTTCCAGTTGAATGCTCATTTTCTCAATGATGAATGGCCATAAAAGTGTCCAGAAATTTTCGATTATACCCACACCATCAATGAGATATTTTTACATTTAAATCTAAGTATAATTTGACCATTTATTTTTAGCACAAGCTCTACGGTAGTCTTCACATTGTATGCGGATTAGATCCGCTCTCGCCGCTCCGGGGTGCGGTTGCTCGCTATATACAGGGTGTTTTAGGACCCTTAACCATATTTTTCGCAATGAATAATAAGGTCACACTAAGTAACTTTCACTAAGGGATCAATCGCTTAAAAAATGTCTGTTTCATACATCTTGGCTGATAAGATGTGGATTTTTTTTTCGCGATTTAGGGTTTGGTTTAATAGTAAAAGTTGTTCAATACGGCCTATAAATTCACCCCGCAAAATGTGTCTAGGGTTGAAAACCCTGTAATATACGTGCATAGCGTTGTCTCGCTCACACACCGAAGTTGCGTGCTGATCCGTACGTGAGCAAATGGAATCGATCCCACGGTTATTAGTGGGCACTCGTGTCCACTGACCCATCAATCAATGGACCCCGTAGGACGGGGTTCTGTACGGATGTGGAAATATTTGGGTAGGTACAAATACTTGCACTTTGGTTAACTTTAACAATATATCGGACTATAATGAAAGTCAATTTTAACATTAAATAAAATTATTTAACGGATTATCTCTGGTAAAATGAATTTACAGTACATATGGTGCTAACTTTACCGCACTAGTGCGTTAATTAGTACATTACGTAATTATGTCGAAAATTTTAAAGGCCATATGTACTGCAAAACGTTTTAAATTCAAAAAATTCGAAATTGTTTATTGCATATCACATTACACATTATTAGGTGGGAGCTTATAAGTAGTAGTAGTAGTAGTAAACTCTTTATTGTACAAATATACACATTAAAAATTACATGGTACAAATAATAAGATGTACAAAGGCGAACTTATCCCTTTGAGGGATCTCTTCCAGTTAACCTTTGAGTAGATGAGAAGAGAAAGTGAAAAGAGGGTGACAAATGTAGCAAAATGTACAACAAGGTACCAGAAAGATAAAGGATATAAATACATACAAAATTAATAGGATAAACATATAATATATTACACAAAAAGGAATGGGGAAAATACACTAAAAATTGGAAAGAAGTAGAAAAATATAAAGCAACATACAATACAAATATAGGCACATTAATCAATCAGAATAACCATAGCTTCTTTAACCTCTCCTTGAACGACGGCAAGCGATTGCGCCTGTCTGAGCGAAACTGGCAGCTCATTCCACAGCTTCACTGAACGCACTGCGAAGGACTTGTTGTATCCACGAGATTAAGTAGGTGGGTTAACATGTGACACCCTGCAAGGGCACAGCAATATACTTAGAACTACCATGCATTTAAATTAACATTGTTAATCATGTTTATCGTTTAAAAATTCATTCACATTGTAATAAGATTTGTTGACTAAAAATGTTTTTAAGTGTTTATTAAACATCGGCAGTTTTTCAATATTTTTTAGGGAGTTTGGTAGGTGGTTGTATATTTTAATTAGCATGTAGTGAGGGCTCGATGAGACTATTTTTAGTTTTGAGAGGGGTAATTGAAGTTTATTTAAGTTTCTATTGTACGTTGTACGATACATTTGCGAATAAGTAATTCGCAACTCAATTTAGGGCCAATTAGTTTTGACACTGCCTATGTTTAACAAAATAAATGAACTGAACTGCAACAATGGTTTAATAACTGTATGCAATTAAGTTCCATTGCGTTAAAAATAACGAAAAATAGCGAAAATGGCTCTGATGTAAACAGGACATGGAGTAATGGCAACAATCCGACCTATTATGTTAACATCCCCATCGTTCTGTTCCAAGTTAATTAATAAATGTTCAACGTTTTTTACATTCGCCGGATATTGGGAAAAATCTGCGTATTCGATGACATGCTACATTTGGGTAACGTGTCGGTGCAATTATTTTGAGATGTTAACTTTTACTGAATTCAAATATCGCGTCAGTTATTTTTATGCCATTTAGGTATGGTATTTTGATCTGCTGTATATTCTTGCCATTCTTATCAAGTTGCGTTGACAATGCGTTCAGTAGCCGTGACTTTCGTAACTTCCCGTAAGTACTCAAAAACCCGCCGCTATAAATTGTTATTTACAAATAAATTAGAACAAGTAGGGGAAAATAGGTTAAAACCGTGACGTTAAGGGAAAAGTTAAATAAAAACCTTAGTTTTATCAAAATCTATTTACTTTACTAGTCTCCGTTTGATTGACTTAATTAACTACGTATTTAATTAGTGAGATCACTATTACATTATCACACGTGGACAAAACAATCAACTTGTAAATATCTATTTGGTCCGGTTTTATCCCACGCCTTGTCCAAAACCGGGTATACCAAATCCTATACCCGATTTTGCTCCTTACTAAAAATAGCAATGGAACTCGTCGTTCTTCACGTTCCCAACCAATGCGTTCCCAATGCGTTCAATAGCAGTGACTTAAGTCCAATAAGTATTGCAAAATTCGAATACTCAACCCTTCGGTCAATCCCTTCGGTATATATCATGACCAGAGGTACTTGAAGTAAAGGTCTAGGTGCGGCGAGGTGTGAACGGGTCAGCTCTACCAAAGTTGTGTTTGTGTATCTGTATGTATGTATATCACCGGGTCTGGTTTAACGAGTAAGCTGTGTAAGGAAACTTAGGATCGGAACTTTACGTAACTGCGAGTAGTATCAGGATGTTTTTCTATCCTCAGACTGTGTATGTATATGTGAAAAAGGCCATGTTGTACGGATATGTTTAAGATAAAATTTTGATATTGACGATGCAAAAGCGATCCAATGGATACTACTTGAATAAATGGATTTTTATCTTTTATTATTACTGATTGCCGTTATCGACGTGAATCGGGTCTCTATTGTTTGACATAATTATTGAAAGTCATAATGTAATGATTGTCATAGTATCATTAGTCATAATTTGGTTTTTCTCAGAAGTTTCAGGATTGCCATAAAACAAACCTAACCTAACCTATCTATAGGATAACCCGAGGAAAATCCTGAAAAGTTAACGGTTTCAGAATTATGACTAATGATAATATGTCAATCATTACATTATGACTTTCAATAATTATGTCAAACAAAGGGACCCTCGACGGGGTAGTTTGATAATGAAATTAATGAATTACTGTTTTGTCTTTTCAATCACGGAGACATTGACATTGACGAGTGACATTTTTGCCACTTCTTAACACTGCGTGCCTTACATCCTTTTTGAAAAGAGTTGATTACTCTTCAATCTGTTGGATCGATTTTTACCAAACATAGCTTAGAAACACCGCAAGGAAGGCGTTTCCACGTGAGAGCTACTATTCCACAGACAGACACACATTGGCGTAAAACACCCCTCTTTTTGCGTCGGGTTTAAAAATACTGAAATCTCTGTCAGATTTTTCCGCAACATGATTTTGCCACATCCGCTCGCGCCACACAACGCAACCTCATTTGTAGGAATGCCTTGGAAAATCCGCAGTTCGCATGTGGCATCCGTCACGTCTCCGGAGGCCGCGCTGAGCCATATGCATGTCAAGCTTTCCGATTCTGATGCACTTGCCTGGAGCCGTCCATACCGACTTTCCCAACCTCGTATCAAGACCATCCTCCATTGAAATATCGACTCTAAAGACTTGGAAGAAAGTCCACTTTACTACCATCGAGGATCGATACTTGTGATATTTTGATTTTGTTAAGCTTCCGTATCGTTTGATTGCGTTAACAAGCGCTTATCTAGAGTAAAATTTGTTGGAATATCGACTCTCAAGACATGTACGAAGGTTGATTTTGAAATGATCAGCGTGTGTACGATAAGATATTTTTGTTTTGATATTACATGGGTGACGCTGCAATAACTCGGGAAAGGATTTGCAGCAAAATTCTACGCTTTTGAGCGGGATAATGGGATTGATAGGAAAGAAAGACGGAATAAGTCTGGGATAGAGTTGATTAAAAAAAGGTACTAATGAAAAGAAATCTGCTGATTCTCTTTCGTGGACAGTAGTTATGCAAGAGCTAACCAATTGGATTTATTTTCAATGCACTGACCAAATTTATTTTTGACAAATTTTCAATTTGACGAAAAAATTTTGTTTTTTTTTTTTCTGCAGAACTATGAACTATAATATTATATGGTATTAATAACTAGGTATGCTGATCAGCAAAAAATTAAAAAAGTATACCTATATAACTTATTTAACGCCAACAAAATAGGTATATAACAAAATATATGTAATAAAACTATGAAAACGGATTATATCGCGTATATTGAATTTATAATACATCCCGACGTAAAATATATGTAACTAACACACGTAATGATATTTTAGTGCGATAATAACAATCTCTGATGGGATTAGGTAATTAGTGCAAAGGTTATTTGAATATGTGTACTAATTAAATCAAAACAAATAGTATACAATAATTATAGTATAGTAATTAATGTTATATTTACGTATATTATACAGATTTAATATTAATAAACTGTCGAACGATTTTCATTGCACCCAATAATATTATTTAACTGAAACCATTTTAATCACACCAGAATTTGTGAATATATCCCCTAATTATACATATTTTTTGTCGATTATTTTCTTGGAACTTTATCAAAATAGCGGAGTCATGATGGTTCACGTTATTATGCGTTAACGTTATTTTGAGTTCAAGGACATCGAAAGTTTGATCGCGTAGCACGCCTACGCGGTTACGACGTAGCGAGTTCGTAGCACTGTAACCCGGCCCACCATAACCTATCGGTAATTGTACAAGTATATAGTATGAATTATCTCAGATGATTTTTTCGGACTCGAGTCCTAATCTGTTAAACAAAAGGTATTGTTTCTTTTATGCAGTGATTACACTGCTTACTGCTAATAGCCCCGACATAAGTAACAAGGACAAGCCGCACGCGATTAAGTCCCGTTTTCGTTAATATTGTAGTTTTCCTTTTTAAATATTATTGTACGTTCTGTAAGTTTGTCTATCTATCTAATTCGAATTTTCCACTCATTTACTCTAAGGTTAGCTGGAAGAGATCCCTTATAGGGATAAGCTCGCCTTTGTACCTAAATTTATATGAATTTCATGTTAACAATTTTTGTTTTGTACAATAAAGTGATTTACTACTACTACTATTAATAATATGTTGTAATATTGTCTTCGGTTACCGCGATAGTTACTCATGAAATAAAACTATGAAAACTGATTATATCGCGTATATTGAATTTATAATACATCCCGACGTTTCGAACCCTTTACAGCGTTCGTGGTCAACGGGTGACTGAGGAAAAACTACAAAGTGCAAATATACCCACATACAAAAAATAATGAACCAACATACTATAAATTAGAGTTTTGAATGATTCACGGTTAGTTTCACTAGACTTATATTGACCGGGATATAGACCGTGATACAAATAATACAAAAGGTAATCACGGTCTATATCCCGGTCAATATAAGTATAGACTATAAACTTTAAAATATGTATGTATGGATATATTATAAATTCAATATACGCGATATAATCCGTTTTCATAGTTTTATTTCAATATGTTGTGTTTATTTTGCTAAACATAAAGCATGTTTGCAAATAACTGCGTTTTCTCTCCCTTGCGGTTAACCCTTTGAACGCTACCATATCCTACACCATTGTAAACCTTATCGAAATACACGAAGGTTAATATTATACTGCAACCGTGCCCGTCTGTGGCGGTCAAAGGTTTAACGAATACGACCCCTGGCTTTGTAAACAAACTTGTCAAACAGGGGTCGCCAACTAATGTTGACTACTCTGCAGTTCTCTAATTGTGACTGAGGTATTGTTTCCTTTATGTAGTGATTACACTGCTTACTGCTAATAGCCCCGACATAAGTAACAGGAACAAGCCCGTTTGTACGCAATTAAGTCCCGTTTTCGTAAATAATAATATGTTGTGTTTATTTTGCTAAACAAAAAGCATGTTTTCAAATAACTGCGTTTTCTCTCCCTTGCGGTTAACCCTTTGAATGCTACGCATATCCTACACCATTGTAAACCTTATCGAAATACACGAAGGTTAATATTATACTGCAACCGTGCCCGTCTGTGGCGGTCAAAGGTTTAACGAATACGACCCCTGGCTTTGTAAACAAACTTGTCAAACAGGGGTCGCCAACTAATGTTGACTACTCTGCAGTTCTCTAATTGTGACTGAGGTATTGTTTCCTTTATGCAGTGATTACACTGCTTACTGCTAATAGCCCCGACATAAGTAACAGGAACAAGCCCGTTTGTACGCAATTAAGTCCCGTTTTCGTAAATAATAATATGTTGTGTTTATTTTGCTAAACATAAAGCATGTTTTCAAATAACTGCGCTTGCTCTGTGCCTTGCGGTTAACCCCTTGAACGCTACGCATGTCCTACATCATTGTAGACCTTATCGAAATACACGAAGGTTAATATTATACTGCAACCGTGCCCGTCTGTGGCGGTCAAAGGTTTAACGAATACGACCCCTGGCTTTGTAAACAAACTTGTCAAACAGGGGTCGCCAACTAATGTTGACTACTCTGCAGTTCTCTAATTGTGACTGAGGTATTGTTTCCTTTATGCAGTGATTACACTGCTTACTGCTAATAGCCCCGACATAAGTAACAGGAACAAGCCCGTTTGTACGCAATTAAGTCCCGTTTTCGTAAATAATAATATGTTGTGTTTATTTTGCTAAACATAAAGCATGTTTTCAAATAACTGCGTTTTCTCTGTGCCTTGCGGTTAACCCTTTGAACGCTACGCATATCCTACACCATTGTAAACCTTATCGAAATACACGAAGGTTAATATTATACTGCAACCGTGCCCGTCTGTGGCGGTCAAAGGTTTAACGAATACGACCCCTGGCTTTGTAAACAAACTTGTCAAACAGGGGTCGCCAACTAATGTTGACTACTCTGCAGTTCTTTCATTGTGACTGAGGTATTGTTTCCTTTATGCAGTGATTACACTGCTTACTGCTAATAGCCCCGACATAAGTAACAGGAACAAGCCCGTTTGTACGCAATTAAGTCCCGTTTTCGTAAATAATAATATGTTGTGTTTATTTTGCTAAACAAAAAGCATGTTTTCAAATAACTGCGTTTTCTCTCCCTTGCGGTTAACCCTTTGAATGCTACGCATATCCTACACCATTGTAGACCTTATCGAAATACACGAAGGTTAATATTATACTGCAACCGTGCCCGTCTGTGGCGGTCAAAGGTTTAACGAATACGACCCCTGGCTTTGTAAACAAACTTGTCAAACAGGGGTCGCCAATTAATGTTGACTACTCTGCAGTTCTCTAATTGTGACTGAGGTATTGTTTCCTTTATGTAGTGATTACACTGCTTACTGCTAATAGCCCCGACATAAGTAACAGGAACAAGCCCGTTTGTACGCAATTAAGTCCCGTTTTCGTAAATAATAATATGTTGTGTTTATTTTGCTAAATATAAAGCATGTTTTTAAATAACTGCGCTTGCTCTGTGCCTTGCGGTTAACCCTTTAAACGCTACGCATATCCAACACCATTGTAGACCTTATCGAAATACACGAAGGTTAATATTATACTGCAACCGTGCCCGTCTGTGGCGGTCAAAGGTTTAACGAATACGACCCCAGCCGGGCTAGCACATGATTGGCGCGAGAGTATCTCACCGCGACATAGACTACTCGTCCCCCTTTAATTCATACAGTTAGTAAAAGATGGGTAGTCTATCTCGCGGCGAGATACTGTCGCGTCAATCATGTGCTCGGCCTACTGGCTTTGTAAACAAACTTGTCAAACAGGGGTCGCCAACTAATGTTGACTACTCTGCAGTTCTCTAATTGTGACTGCCCGCACATTTTGGTTGATTTGCTTTAATTTTGTTGTGTCTGAGAAGTTTATTTGAAACAATTGCGATATTTGCTTGTTGTGAATAACCACTTTTTAGGGCTCCGTACTTAAAGGGTAAAAATGGGAGCCTATTACTAAGACTCCGCTGTCCGTCTGTGTCTATCCGTCCGTCTGTCACCAGGCTGTATCTCATGAACCGTGATAGGTAGACAGTTGAGATTTTCACAGATGATGTATTTCTGTTGCCGCTATAACAACAAATACTAAAAACAGAATAAAATAAATATTTAAGTGGGGCTCCCATACAACAAACGTGATTATTTTGCCGTTTTTGCGTAATGGTACAGAACCCTTCGTGCGCGAGTCCGACTCGCACTTGGCCGGTTTTTTTATACATGTTTTATCCAGTTATGACTTTGTTTGATATGATGTAGTTATGTTTGTGAGTTTGATTGTTATTTAATTTAACATTTTGGTGTATTTATTTGCTGTATGAGAAACTTATAAACAGAGTTACAAAGTTTACTTGTTCTTACTTATCTTTTCATTTTGATTTCCTTTGAGAAATTTCTTTAAATATATTTATTATATATTGTATTTATTCACATTTCTTCTTATTTCTTATTATTTCTTATTATAGCAAGTATTTTTTTCTTTTAACAACAAAGTTTATGTCTATGACCTTTATATATTTTTTTTAAATTGTTAATGTTAATTCTAGTGCAACCTAGCTGAAACGTCGGAAAAAAGGTAAATTAAAGAAACTTAATCGCGTTACACCCGGTAATGACATTGATTATGTATACAAAACGCGAGAGTTTAAAGTGTTAATTGTACTTGCCGTAATAAATCGATTATATTGTGTAATGATTATTCGCTATTATACAATTCACGATATATTTACCTACATGTACGAGTAAGTATGTTCTATGGTATCATGTACTATTTGAAGTACAAGATTTATGCGTTTAGCCACGCAGAACCGGCAATTTGTCACCTCGGTATCTAATATCGAAATTTCCCTGAAAATGGGATATTACATTTTGTACTCATACCCAATTTGTCATGGCAATAACGTACGTGGAGACTAGAGATGGCAAGAATATGAAGTTTGCCGAATACAAATATTCGGCCGAATGTTCGGTTCAGATCTTACCGAACCGAATATTCGGCCGAATTATTCGGTTCATGTGTCATTTTAATAAACCATTTGAAAACACTTGGGCAATTCCCTAGAGATAAACAGGTCAAAAGGCAAATTTTCAACACACTCCAAATAATCAAAAACTTAAGAATACAACATGTCTCATGTAAAATCACATTTAGAAACGGGTCTATCGCGAATTTATTTTGTTACCTTTATTTACCGACGTTTCGACACAGGTTTCACTGGTCGTGGTCGCGGCTAACCCGGCGGTGAAACCTGTGTCGAAACGTCGGTAAATAAAGGTAACAAAATAAATTCGCGATAGACCCGTTTCTAAATGTGATTTAATATGTGTTTAAACCGCGAAAGTTTTAAATGTTATATGTCTCATCTAGTGTTTTAATAACAACGGGACAAATTAAACCTGATGAAAGAGAGATTTTGAAAAGCTCTGGAGGAGCTTACATTTGACAGTATTACAATGAGACAAACATAATAAAAAAAAGTGTGTGCGTGTAATATTATCTTTACGCGCGATTGAAGTAAAACTTCTTTGACGATGACGTTTATCGCTATGTTGGCACTTTGACGTGTGTCCTATTGTGTGTGTGTCACTACTGAGCGTTACTTCCGTCAGAAAAAAAATCTGAGTTACCCTCTAGTTATGCCTAAAGAAGTTCTACTTCAAAAATATTTGACGAATATTCGGCACTTGAACTGAATAATTCGTCCGAACATGAACATTGGAAAACTTGCCGAATGGCGAATTCCGAATAATTACCGAATATTCGGCCCATCTCTAGTGGAGACAAATCATATATGTCTGACTAGGCTTATATTTGAGCTAGTAAGGGACAAGCTAGGTTAAAATATAGGGCCAGGAATAAAGTTGGATATACAACGACGGGATATCTTGACGACAAGAAAGGAATATATAAACTGAAATAGATTTCATATACGAAAAAGTGACCAAGCTCTCCGGTGGCCGAACGAATCTAACTGGCGTCTTCAGTTTACGCGACTAACGCCCTGACTACTACGTCACTCGGTCACCGGGGTAGGTACGTTAGTATATGACATTTTACCCATACCCAATTTGTCATGGTAATAATAATAACGTTTGTGGAGACAAATCATATGTTTGACTAGGCTTATTTTTGAGCTAGTAAGGGACAGGGTTGTTAAAATATGGGGTCGCGGCAAATGTAAAGTAGGGGAAAAAACGGGATTGGACACTTCGAGGAGAATAAAAATGAATCACGAGGATAAGCAAAAAATGCCGATTCGAAAAATTACTGGCTCAAACTTTGGAGAAGAATGTAACGGCGCGATTCGAAAAATGAATTAGAGATTCACTACATAATATGAAATAGTAAAGATATGTGACATTTCACGGCAAAAGGTACCTTATGCAACATCAACATCAACATCATCAACAACACAACATCATCAACATGCAACATCAACAACAACATCATCAGCAACATCTCTGTACACAGTTATTCAATAAATATTATCTTATCTTATCTTATCTTATGGCAAATTATTGCGGCGCCATGCGACGTAAGCGCCATCCAATATTAATTCGAGCGGCGTTAATAATAGCGTAAGCTCCAACCGCCATAAGGTACCTTTACCCGTCACATATCTTTACTATTTCATATCTAGTGAATCTCTAATTCATTTCCCGAATCGCGCCGTAATTATGGAAAAAATAGGTGGAAGAATTTACACGCGTACTTTAGCTATCGTTTTATTCTATCTACAATAAGCTCCAAGAAAAGAGATTTGCTTCCTCCACGTCCCGCACTTAGTGCATCCTCTCGCTTCCTCAGCCATAAAATAATTGGAGTTCGTGTGCATTTTGTAAAATAGCCTATATTTTTTCCTTCTACTAATGAATCTCTCCATATTTTCAAGCCGTGTCAGTCGGCAGTCAGTTTAAGGTTGATCTTGTCATCTATAATCCTACGAAGGTGTAGGTTAAAACCTGTCCACATAATTATAATTGTTATCACTTTCTTTATTTCTTTAAACTGTCCTTACTACCTATATTGTTTGTCTCATTACCTGCTTTTACTCTTTTCATTATTAAAGGGGCCCACTGACTATCAGTTCGCCGGACGATATCGGCCTGTCAGTTAGAATAAAAATTTGACAGTTCCGAACAACTGCTCGCTCGTAAGGATCGAGGTAAAACTTTCTGAATTGGTTCACCGGGAATGTCCTCGATTGTACTTTGTCAACTGCCACGTCATGCATTCATGTCCTTAGCATAACCAGCAAGGGACACACATTAGTCTGAAGAATGTATGGAAACTCATTGTCTTCTGCGAATAATAGAGGGCAGCAACTTCTGAGGCCCTTCACGAAGTTTCCAAGGGGTTTTATCTATGGGTCAAAGTAATGACACAGGGCGGATACGCCATATATCAAGAATCATTTGCGTTTCTATGTGTGAACGGCGCGTCTGTAAACGCGTCATGCGTCATTGTGTGAGTAAGTTGCTTAAAAATCGAACTGAGCGTTCGCCACAAGCTCGTCAATCTGCTGTCGCGGGGCGAGGTAATTCGAATCGGGGCGGGGCGGTGCATGGCTGTTCTGTATGATAATACTATTACTTATTCTGAGGTAATGATAATGGTGTTTTGGTTAAATGATTTGCCACACTGGATGCGTTCTGCGGGCAGCGGTCAGGTCAAACTTCAACTTCAAAGGTTGCTGTCAATGTTGTTCATACATAATGCGGGTTTGACCTGACAGCTGACCGCAGAATGCATCCAGTGTGGCAAATCCTTAATTGAAATATTTTTGAATAGGTGGAGATGTACTGTGTTCCTCAAACTGTCCATGATACATGTCGCGACGAACGATAAGTCAAATGCTCAACGATTTTCAGCTAACCGGAACTCTATTTTCAACTCCTTCTGCTTATAATATTAGTTCTAAATTGTTGAGCAATACACTTCAGAAGCGACACAAGTGACATCTAGTGACCTGTAGCAGTACTGATAATTCCGCTACTTGACGCTAGATGCTGACTACGAAAATAATAGTCTTTTTGGTAACAAAACTAATGTATGAAGCACTCTGTCAACTTAATTCTCTTTGCTTTAGAATACTTTAGATGTAAGATGATTAAGTTAGTTTTTCTGTTCTTGTAATAAATTCAGCGCATGCTGTCATTAAAAGCTAGTTTTCATCCACAGCAGTCAGAATAGTCAGATAAAGCCGTCGTCCAATAAACTGCAGCGCGTAGGCCGTCCATCCATCACGCTATTGTTGCTGGATTGAGAAATGGCGCGGCAATTTTTCGGCGCGGACGTGAGCATGAAATTAATAACAGAAGATACACGTTCGTAAGTATTTCGAGGTCATAGTCATAAATGATTATAAAGGTGACGTTCGAATTTCAACTGAAGCTAGCATAATACTCTTTATTAACATACAACTACATAAACGAAATTAATAACTAGCTTAAATCTAAACTAGGCCCTTGAGGCATTGTACCAAGGATGCTGGCGGCATTTCCTCGCTGTATCGCAATGCTGATACGTTGTGCGAGGAAGCCGCCAGCTCTTCGGTCACCAGTTACGTCAACCAGACGCTTCTCGATTTCTGCAAACAACTTGTGCGCGCTGGGACCCTATGGACCTAGAGTTTCAACTCTCTACCGGGGCTCTTATATTTATTACTTTTTAAAATTTCAGCGCTTTCCGCCGCTCCGCCCGCTTTTACAGCATTACATTTTTAAGGAATTTGACAGATACAGTGGCGGCAACAACGACGCTGCAACAGTAACGCAGCTGCAGTTGACATCAAAATGTCACGTTAAGGCGGCTTAAGGTTACATTTGGAAGGTGACTGCGATAGCGTTCACGCAGGTGATGTCTCTGTCAATCTCCTTAACCATTAGACGAATTGACCTAGACTAGACTTATATTGAGCGGGATATAGACCGTGATCACGGGAAAAGGTAATCACGGTCTATATCCCGGTCAATATAAGTCTAGTGAAACTAATCGCGAATCATTCGAAACTCGAATTGACCGTTCTAATCGCGACAACAAATGAATATGAATAATGAATTTATAAAACAATTTTTTTTTCCGTAAAAACCGTGCTTAATATCACCACCAAGCAAAGAGCATCGGGTAGACCTCCGGCTTCCTGGTGGTCCACTGTCAAAAGAGACCTGAAGACGCAAAACATCCCACCACTGACAACACGGGACAGATTGTCCTGGCGCAGATGCACAAGAAGGCCCGACCCCAAATGAAGTTGGGAAAAGGGCAGGATGATGATGATGATGAAAACAATTTTTTTTTCAACCCTAAAAGCGACGTTCGGATACAAACTGCACCAGCATTACGGCAGCAGTATTGCAGCGCGACAATACTGCCGACTGCATTACTGGCGCAAATGTCAGTGGATTTGCGGCAGCAATGCAGTATATCTTTATAGTTTATCCTTTTTGAAGTCGGTTTCCTTTTTTTTCTAAAACTTTTTTAAGCGCGCTCCAGACTACGCGGCTTCGCGCCGCGATTCGCGCACCAGTGTGGAGGGACCTTTAGGTAAATAAGTCCTTATTGTCAACTGCACAGTATACTGTACGTTAGTTGTCCAGTTCACAGTTTTAGAGCCGTTTGGGGACATTTAAACGATGCACCACTTTTAAAGCTACGTTCGAAAAAACGTACAAGCTAACAACTTGTTTTTTATGACAACTCGTAAAATAGCGACGGCGTGATGGTTTTTAGGGTTCCGTACCCAAAGGGTAAAAAGGGTTTCTTCCTTATGTCTGATGCTGTAGAGTTAATTTTACAGAAACGTTATTTGGATCTAGTAATGTTTCTTAAGATGGCTAGATAGAGCCTTTGAAAATAGTTAAGATTAGGTATCGAAGATACTTTTGGATTTAAATAATGCTCTTAAAAGCGATTGTACTTGTTAAAAGCAATTGGATAAATTATCGTTATGGCCTTATTTTTCATAATTATCGGTAAATATGATATATTATTCATGATCAGACAACAACATATATATGAGCTCTTTTTAGGGTTCCGTACCCAAAGGGTAAAAACGGGACCCTATTACTAAGACTCCGCTGTCCGTCTGTCCGGCTGTCCGTCTGTCTGTCTGTCACCAGGCTGTATCTGATGAACCGTGATAGTTAGACAGTTGATATTTTCACAGATGATGTACCTATTTCTGTTGCCGCTATAACAGCAAATACTAAAAAGTAAGGAACCCTCGGTGCGCGAGTCCGACTCGCACTTGGCCGGTTTTTTTTGTTAGCATATAAAAAGACTCACGACCCGATTCGAACAATGCTTTCAAGAAGTCACAGCGGTACAATACCGATCTGCCAGTATCAAAAGTGTCATTTCTTCAATCAAAAAACGTCACTTGACACTGACAGATCGGTATTGTACCGCTGTGACTTCTTATAATCATTGTTCGAATCGGGCCGTAAAAAAGTGTTGAGGTGTGTCAGGTTTTCTCGTATAAGACCCGACCTTATGCAGTTTAAGGGTTCCGTACCCGAAGGGTAAAAACGGGATCCTATTACTAAGATTCCGCTGTCCGTCCGTCTGTCACCAGGCTGTATCTCATGAACCGTGATAGCTAGACAGTTGAAATTTTCACAGATGATGTATTTCTGTTGCCGCTATATAGTTTGTCAAAGGACTGTCTCATTTCAAACATAAACAGGGAGCCTCATAATATCTTTGTTTTACACAAGCACCCAAAAGAAAAGGATGAGTATAGTTTTTTTAACTGCCAATTTGGTTTGACCAACTATAACAGCAAATACTAAAAACAGAATAAAATAAATATTTAAGTAGGGCTCCCATATAACAAAAGTGATTTTTTTGCCATTTTTTGCGTAATGGCCGCGTATCCGACTCGCACTTGGCCGGTTTTTTATAATCCTTGAAAGTGATACCATTTTCATGCTTCCTTTCCACTGAGGCAGACACGAGCGGAAATGGGAGCAATCAACCACTAGCATTAATTAAAGCAGCGGAGCGGAGAAGAGATGTGGATTACGAGCAATGCTATTGGTATATTCCTCTCTCATCTCCGCCTCAGTGGAAAGGGTTCATCCACATATTAGGTCACACCAACAGGGGTAGGGGGGCAATGCCAAGTGTGACAGTAGTTACATATTAAAGACCTATCTTTTTCCTATGAAAAAGTGTGACAAATGTAACTAAAATATCGAAATTTTGTGTGATGTAATTCATGGACGACCCAAAAGGCGGCTTCAGTTTGCTATAAAGTAAATGTGCTACTTGGCGAAGTAGCGCATCAGTAAAGGGGCCCACTGACTATCAGTCCGCCGGACGATATCGGCCTGTCAGTTGTTCGGAACTTTCCAATTTTTGTTCTAACTGACGGGCCGATATCGTCCGGCGGACTGATAGTCAGTGGACCCCTTTAGATTAATATTAACGATATTATTAATCGTCACTGTATTTGTCATATTATATAATTTTATTCCAATCATTACAATGTTAACAGTAAATTCTTACTTATAAATTCAAATTCGAACTACATTTATTTGTAAGACAAAGACTGTTAAAATCATAACCCTTCCGCTTCCGCCGCAGTCGAGTAACGGAGTTACGGATCGGTCACGTCCGACGTATCAGTAAAAGAACATCAATAAATGCAGTTGCAACAAAAGGCTGAAACCGACTGCAGTCAATGGGAGACTGCAATTTTTCATCAATTGAATCGAGGTTCGATTGTGTCGGACCCGACAAAGCGTGAGTCCCCATCTGACCAATTTGCTGGATTCGATATATTATGAACATATCTGTTATTGTTATTTCAACACGACTAAATAAATATACGTAAGGGGCTGGTATACGACGTTTTCGATTTAGACCTCACTGTGCAAATAATTTGTTTAATAAATGTTTAATAATTGCATTAATCTAAGTTGCCAAGTTTGTGCAAAAAAATCATCTGAGTAAATTCATACTATATACACTGCGCTATTGCTTAGTGCTGAAGTATTAAACTACTACGTAATCTTCTTCTTCCTCGCGTTATCCCGGCCTTTTACCACGGCTCCTGGGAGCCTGGGGTCCGCTTGACAACTAATCCTAAGAATCGACGTAGGCACTAGTTTTTACGAAAGCGACTGCCATCTGACCTTTCAACCCAGAGGGGGAACTAGGCCTTGTTAGGATCAGTCCGGTTTCCTCACGATGTTTTCCTTCACCGAAAAGCGACTGGTAAATATCAAATGATATTTCGTACATAAGTTCCGAAAAACTCATTGGTACGAGCCGGGGTTTGAACCCGCGACCTCCGGATTGAAAGTCGCACGCTCTTACCGCTAGGCCACCAGCGCTTTTATTAAACTACTACGTACTACAAACACTAAATAACTGAAGTAAGAGGACAACACAGTCCAAATCCACCAGCACTAGCTACTAATGTTAGCCTTTGCACATTCGTAATGCATTCGTGCTGAACGGCACTGAGCTTTGCAATCGAGTTTTAAACTGAGCTTCAAACAAGTTTGCTATTAGAGTAATGGAAAGCTCTGTGGGTTTTCCTTGTGGGATTCGTTCCATCGGTTTGCCGCTGTCACTGTCACATTTCGCAAGAAAGAACGGGAAAGATCATGCGCGCCAAGTGTCATTTTTGATCGAATTTGGTTGATTTTTATTTATTTTAAAAACGCCTTATAATATCGAAATTCGAAAGCTATGAAATTACTGTTTAAGTTAAGATTGTTTTTTATTCTTTTTTTGTTAGTATCACATAATAAATAACCGAGTAAAGTTTGATTAAAAGTCCGAGTTAGAGGTTACTTTGGGAATTCATTGTATCGAGCGAAGTGTCATAATTCGTGTATCGGAAGCCATGTTATTAAAGATAATATAGTCAAGAACTACATATATTTTTTCCACGTCCACTAATATCAACGCCTCTAAGAAAAACATGATCATATAAGGAGATTTTTCGCCTTCTGGCTCAGGGAACCGCCTTAATTAATATTATTCTGTAAATAAATTGTCATGCTCGTACATTGACATTGTCAGCCGGCATCATGGGTGGCACAACAATGTAATTATGCGCGTGCAATAGACATAACAAGACATCCATGTGATTAAGCGTCTTTAGAAACAGTCTTAACTGACCAAATAGACCAAATAAACTAATAACAAACATAGATATACCTTATCCTATCGTAAGATTCGTAAGTACAAAGTTTCAGAGCAATCTAGCTAGTCGTTTTAAAATGAGAGCGGAACTGCGTTTGTATGGAGCACCGAGCTTGCCGGGGACCGAAAATATTTATATCTTTTTTTTAAACATTCTCAACATTCACCAGTATTGCGTACGCGTTATTGCGTAATCGAAAATATTTATATCTTTTAAAGTTTTAAGTTTTATATCTTTTTTTTAAACATTCTCAACTTTCACATCAGTACACAGATAACGCAATTTTTATCTAACTGCCATTGTATTTATTATCAAAAGATCAAATCTCCCGTGAATCAATTATACCCAGTCTGCCCTAACGGTCGTCTTATAAACTTTTATTAATCTCATAAATAATATTCAAATGGATCTTTAATTGGAATGTCGCGAATTAATAGCGTCACATTAACTAGCGGCCGCAATCCGGGAATTCCCACTATTCCTGGGGATTAGTGGGAATAATTACGCGTTATTGCGTAATCATTAGAGCGTGATTCAATCAACGTGACATGGAAATTAGGGAATGGCATTACAATTTACAACTACAAGTGTTCAATTGTCATTTAACTTCATTTAAAGGGGGCCCACTGACTAATATCAGTCCGCCGGACGATATCGGCCGGTCAGTTGTTCGGAACTGTCAAATTTTTGTTCTAAATATCGTCCGGCGGACTGATAGTCAGTGGGCCTCTTAAGTAGGTAAAACGGTTTGCATATTTGGAAATAGCGAATAATAAATTCACTGCCAGCGCGAGCTACGAGTGTAGCCGACGAAAACGTCTTTTCCGCTATGTAGCGATAAGCGCCCATGAACAGAGAAACTGGGTCGAACAGAGTTCGATGGCAGTGAATGTGTTAAAATCAATTAAAATTACGCGAAGGAAGATGTATATACAACACCTCTGTGTTCTGAAGCAATAGGTATAGGCAAAGATAGATATAATTCCGTAATAGATGGATACAGTCTAAGGAAAAAACGTGCCTCGAAAATCACGAAAATTTGATTTTCGATCAGATGGCGCCACTAGTTTTGGCCTACACTCGTATAGAGGGCGTTGACTATTTCGTTTGTTATTTATAATTTTAACGCATACCAGTGAAAGAACATGGGTCAAAATCATATAAAAATAATTAATGCAAATAAAAAAATCATTTATCCATATCTAAATACATTTTATCGTATTTTTATAAATATTTATTTTTAGTTTTAAAGTGTGTCGACAGATGGCAGTGAATTTACTGGGGTTACAAAATTTACTATGACAGTATCGCTCTAGTATAAGTTACTCTATGGTATAGGTAATCCATACGTAATATCTATACTTAAATTATTATACGGTTTGGCGGCAACAGACGACAGGGTTGAGAGGAAGAAACGAGAGGAGGCCTTTGTCCAGCAGTGGGACACTAAATTAGGCTAATAAAAAAAAGCATTGCTATGAAATTAATAGATTCTAGTTTAGCCTTTGTATAAAAGCAGAGGGCCTACAGCGAAGCTCGTTTGACGTGTTACCTCTCTGTCGCACTTGTAAATTCGTATGTAAGTGTGACATCCCTGTCACACGTCGAACGTGGTTCGTGGTAGGCCCTCAGGGAACACTTTAAATGAAAGAAGAAAAGTGTTTCGTATCTTAAAACACGATCGTGCCACCGCGTTCCAGTCCTAATAAAAACTGCACAATCACTTCCGTAAGCGTTACACAAACTCAACAGGTCTCGGACACGTACAGGCACGGGCGATAAAACGGGACATTACCGGGACACGTGACTGCACGTGCACCGGTATCCCCGGACACAGTGTTTCTAACACGGTTAGGGAATTGGTATGATGACAGCAACAAAGAATCATGAAAATAATGGTTTCAAAGAAACATATATGTTAATATGATTCTATAAAAACCGGCCAAGTGCGAGTCGGACTCGCGCACGAAGGGTTCCGTACCATTACGCTAAAAACGGCAAAAAAAATCACGTTTGTTGTATGGGACATTTTGGGGTTGTGGGGGCCATTTTTAGGGTTCCGTACCCCAAGGGTAAAAACGGTACCCTATAACTAAGATTTCGCTGTTTCTGTCTGTCTGTCCGTCTGTCTGTCTGTCACCAGGATGTATCTATGAACCGTGAAAGCTAGACAGTTGAAATTTTCACAGATGATGTATTTCTGTTGCCGCTATAACAACAAATACTAAAAACAGAATAAAATAAATATTTAAGTTGGGCTTCCATACAACAAACGTGTTTTTTTTACCGTTTTTTGCGTAATGGTACGAAACCCTTCGTGCGCGAGTCCGACTCGCACTTGGCAGGTTTTTTAGCATATAGTTTTGTCTCAATGTGTGTTTCGTTCCTGCTAGTACGTACAATCTATAATTTATGCCTCCATTACGCAGCGTATTACATAGGCGAACAACACGCGAACGCGAAGCGAAGCGATGTGGCGCGGGGTGAATTAAGGTTGACTCACGTTAGACCGGGCCGTGTCCGGGCCGGAGCTTCCGGCGCTTCATTTTCTATGGAAAGCATGATCACCTGTCATGTCATAGAAAAGTAAGTCCGGTCTAACGTGAGTCATCCTTTAATCCTTTGATACCTAGGTATAGAAGTGTCCTACGCGGGCGATCTCGTTGCGAACGAGAACGCCGTGGGCCCGCCGAGCCGCGACGCGCGTTACAGTAAGCATTTGGCTAAAGTGTATACAAATATCATAGAATACTCACGGCACTGCTGGAACTCATCTTCGCCCTTCTCGCAGTCTTTCTGATAGTTGCAGACCCTCGACCGCTCGATGCAGGTCCCCTCGGGGCACTGGAACATGGTCAACGGGCATATTGTGTCGCCTGTAACAAATAACACAAATTTAGAATGATGCTTACGCTTAAGGAATTGGGGTTATTCGACGAATAGACCGCGGGAGGCTATGACCGACGAAATTTGCGCCTGGCTGCAAATTTCGTCGGTCATAGCCTCCCGGGCGAAAACTCGTATAGTGGTTAACGGCTATGTATGATGAACCCTCGTGAACGTCAGCTGCCGCTCCGTTGGTGGGTTGAGGAATGGACATTTTTGTAGGGGACATTACGCGTATGGCAGTTACCTTAATAACCTGCAGAAATGGCTAATATTAAACTAAATATTATAGGATATTATAAAGTGAAATAGATATCATACACTAAAAAAAAGTGACTAAGTCCACCGGTGGCCGAGGCGGTAATCGAACCCGCGTCTTCAGCTTACGCGGCTAACGTCCTGACCACTAGACCACCCGGCCACGGCGGTACCCGTCCCAAATTCTCTGGTGTATGCTATCTTTGAAAGGCTAGGCGCCTTTGACCAACTCTAAAGGCGACCAGTACGTGCTTGCACCTCCTATACGAATCCTTTACTGGATTACGGTATAGCGAGAGAGATGGTGCTGCCATCTATCCAACTAGGGAATAAATCAAATTATTTTAATGAAATATTAATATAATAAAAATGACGCTTGGCATAATTCCGGTTTTTGTCGTGTTGATCGTTGACAAGTGGATAATTGAATAAACGAGAAACTCGATTGGCACTGTAAAGCATAATATCTCACTTGATATCAATTTGAATGAAATAGCATGCAAAATTACTGTTTTCAAACTGCCTCTCAAAGACAAAGTTCATAATTAATACAAAATGTAAACAACCATCCAAGACGTTATCAAATATCCATCAACTGACAGTTTTCGGCACAAGGGAAATGTAATTGATATCGCGGATATTATCTTGGGAGGAAGTTCCAATATTGGAAAAGTATTGAGTGCTTATAACAGAAGATGTTTTGTTCTGTAATTAATTCAACCTGAGATGGACTTAAGATTAGGTATAAAGAAAGGGAATAAAGTGTATTGGGATTATTCCGTAAATGGAATAAATCCGGAATTCCAAAAATCTCCTAACTAAACTAAGTGATATGCTATGGACGTAAGTATACCGGTCTAGATGCCATGTGTACGAGTATCTGACTCGCTGCCGTTAGCTCCAGTCGCTAGCAGTACATATGTGAGCTGTGATAAGTATAAGCACCAGTTTCCTTTCATTTGAACCAAACTGATAAAATAAAAATTATTTTCTCTACATAATTTTGATGAGTGTATAGAAAAAAAAGTGCATATTATTAGTATTTTTCTAAATATACCAAAATAATATTTTAACAGTTCCATTATAGCGTTGATTACTGAATCTATATAATTAACTAATAGCAACATAATTTTTAAGGGAAAATTTACTACTTGAGGCTATATTCTGAGTGCAACGAAAAAAATCGGAAACAAGATAAAAAGCTGAATGAACTGTAAAATCACTATGGAAAATGAATAAGTTGACAATAATGCTTATAACACGCTCTAACTACAATTGAATTAAATATGAATATTTACTTAATTAGCTTTCTAAATACTAGTTTGATAAAGTTTAAGCTAAATAAGCAAATGAGCTCAAACAGACTTAATTTTCTATGCGCGAGGCGAATATGAAAACACGAACAGAATGCTAAGTTGCACATTTGACGTCAAAAATATGTATACAATCGTACTTGTTTATCAAGTAAGTTAATAGAGTACACATGAAATAAAACTATGAAAACGGATTATATCGCGTATATTGAATTTATAATACATCCCGACAGAAACAGAGTACTACAGTTAATAATGAAAATGAAAAATACAGTTAATTTGTTCTAAGGTACCTAATTAAATAACATTGAAAAACTGTTCCGAAAAATTTTAAAAACTGACCCCCTTATTAATTGCGACGTCCCTTTCCTGCCGCAGGCTTTCGACAGCTGGAAAACGGCCTGACTTGGTGACTTGCCCACTACTCGCCATTCGCAGCACCAATGGGACGAGCCGCTCTGTCTGCTGGTACGGGATAATATGTACGAAACGTCTACCAGCACCACAGAGCGCGCTCGTCTCCTTGCTGCAAAGAGATGGGAATCCGGCTCATGGTTGCAGGCCCTGCCATCAAAGAACCTGGGCACACTACTGTCTACCTATACTTTCAGGATTTCTTTGTGTCTGCGCTTGGAGGTGGCTTGTGGTGGCTCCTCATCGATGCTAGTGTGGTACAAACGTAACGCGTTTTGTCACCACGGCCTATCCTGTTCCAGGAGCGTCGGCCGTCTTTCACGCGAGCCTGAACGTCATTCTCCGCCGAGCTCTCGTCACGGATGGGACACCGGCGGTTCTGGAACCGTCTGGTTTATCACGCGATGACGGGAAAAGACCGGAAGGCATGATCCTCGTTCCCTGGAAGATTGGATGGCCTTGGAGATAGCTTGGGATGCCACATGCGTGGACACTCTTGCACCGTCCCATTTTCCAGGAACGTCAAACAGAGCTGGTGCTGCCACCAACGCGGCTGAATACCTCAAGCGGCGCAAAGCTGGCGAAGCGCTTCGTTTAGGCGTCGACCTTTTTGGCACCTTGCCACAAGGCACCGAGCTAGAGCCAGTTTTTTATTTATAATTTTAGTTTTAGTTAGTTGTCGTTTTATGTAGTTTTTAGTATTTTTGTTTGTATTAGTTGTTCTTTTAATTATTAATTATCAAAAACAATGTAATTCCATATCGTGAAACGCAATGCGTTTAAACAAAAAAAAACCGCTCGTTTCTCCAAAAACGCGGGACTGCCAGAGATTTTAATGTTGGCACCATTGAAATATTGCAAATGCAATCCCATCTGTCGCGGCCACTGATTTAAATTTCGAACAAGGTGATTGATTTACACCCAGTTACCGATTTGAACGGCTATTACTTTTTTTTCTCCATTCCCGATAATTGTTTGTGGCCAGAATGGCAGCCATTTTGGTTTATAGTCTATGGGCGAAATTGAATTATGAAGTTTGATTTTAGAATGATTGGGTTTTTGTATGTGTTTCTTTTAATTAATCAACAATTAAATATTTTGATTTTAGTCGTTATAGAGGTAAATTACGAGTTTCTTTTTTCCTTCATATATGTTATAGATCGACTTTGAAGTTCTTAGGTATGGGATATTTTTAGTCAATTCATAAGTCGATGTCAGTTACGCCTTGAGATTTTATTATCCATCAAGAGTATTAAGTCCAGTCCACTAAAATTGTAATACATCCTTTATTTTACATTTACAAGTACAACCGTCAAATAGAAAAAAAAAGTTAGGAACATTGTGCGGACGTAGGCACGACGTAAACAGCCAATAAAATTTAATGTCCTCGTAAACACAGATGGCGTTTTTAATGTCCAGCGAATTAGTTGAAATGGCAATTTTACGCCAAATAGAAGTGACAAGACTTACTGTGTAGTTTCATTAGAGCTACAAAGTAAATTACTTTTAGTTTATTATTATTATTTATTCATTTATTAGTAATTATGATTAGTTTTCTCTCTGATTGTCATATAGCGTAGCATTTTGAGCGTAGCGAGTCGTGCGCTTCAACGATATACGAGTATAAATATAGTTGGTCAAGCAAATCTTGTCAGTAAATAAGAACAAAAAAACTACACTCATCCCCTTCTTCTGGGCGCCAGCACCAGTGCAAGACAAAGACAGTATGACTCTCTTCGTCTACGCCCGAAATGAGACAGTCCCTTGACTAACTATAGTTTGTCTGCTTTTCAGACCTTACTTATACTTTGTTTCAAAATAGTTTTTATGCCTTACAAAAAAAGTGTAAGGTGTCAGTAAATTTAATAAATTACGAAATTTAATAAATTATGATAGCAACATACAAAACAAACTAGTAAGTAAACATTTTATTGTACGAAAAAGAAAGGCATCATGGTTACATAAACAGTTTACGTGACAGCTACTCCATATTAAAATATACTGTAATATGGACCATCATTTGAAGCGAGAGGTGTCACAAAAACGTAAATTTCTAACCAATCACTGACACATTTGCAGTTTGACCAACATAACGGATCTTGTAAATCCGCACGAACCTTTCAATGTCTATTTATACCAGCACTGGCTCTCTCACCTCGTTAGCTGTCCGTCCATCTTTTATTCAACAGAGCTATGAACGAATGAATGTGAACGAATGAAATGAACGGACTCAGATTGACGAGCAACGCACCACATATAATATTCACTTGTTTTAAGGGTTTTGCCGTTGAGTTAAGGTGTATTTTGGTTTGAATGGATGGTAAGGGAATATGCGGGATTGTTTTATTTAGGAAAGAAAAATAAGTGCGTTGACCCTTCGGGTGTAAGCCGGGTTTTATGACAGTTTTGTTACTATCGTTTCTGTAACTATGGGTGTTGGTATAACTATTTACTAAATGACAAAAAGATAAATAAAAATATAAATTATTCATAATGTAAAAAACTGACAATCACAATATAAATTCCTAAGAATTTACCATGTGTTATTTTAAGTGCAATTGTATATTGTGAGATAAATAAATCATATCATATCAATATCATATCATATACAACACCAAGGACTAACGTCTGCATGCTTCCGCATACGCTTTAGGTACTCAAGCTAACTAAAAACATTATGTACGATTGGATTGTGTTAAATTTTTACTATCATCATTTTCCTCGTGTTATCCCAGCCTTTTTGTCACGGCTCGTGGGAGCCTGGGGTCCGCTTGGCAACTAATCCCGAGAATTGGCGTAGGCACTAGTTTTTACGAAAGCGACTGCCGTACGTACGTTCGCGGTAGCCTCGGAGTACGTGATATCGCCGATAAACTACAAGAGAGTCGACTGAGATGGTTTGGACACGTGAAAAGAAGACCTCCTGATTACATCGGGAATGCTGCTATGGATCTGAACATTGCTGGGTCCAGAGGAAGGAAGACCGAGGATGAGATGAGCAGATACCATAGCAAAAGACATGAGGGCCTGCGACGTTTCAGTAGACGATACGTTCGATCTTGCGAAGTGGAGAAAAAGGACAAATAGCGGACCCCACAATCAGATGGGAATAATAATGCTAAGGAGAGAGAGAGGGAGAGAAATCTAAAGTTAAATGTAAACTTTTTTTCAGAGCAACAAGCGCCCACTGCATAGTTTTAGTTTTAATAAGGCACATTATACCCGCTCGAGCGGTCGAGAGCTAAAATTACCGGAACTAAGGAGCTAAAGATGTAATTACTTGGCAACTGGATACCGGTAACCCGGCTGGGTTTGAGATTTCCTTAAGAGGCCGTAGTCGATTTTGGAGCAAAAATGTAAAATTGATAGATTTAGTCGTTGAAATTATACACGTTTTGTTACGTAATATCTAAATAACAAGTATTGATTTATATTAGCACGTCTTTTCATCTTGTCTTTTAATAATGAGGTCGCGAGCGTGCGTCACCGGTAATGCATGAAGAGAAGGGGCAGTTTTTAAAAATTCATCAAAAAATCATGGTGGTAAATAATACAAATTTATGTATATGAATAGTTTTAGCAAATGTTGTAGATTGTTTAAGTATCAAAATTACGTTGAAATTAAGTCGATTTTCAGAGAAATTGTCACTTGTTTTGAAGTAATTTCTGGAGAAAATTGATTTCGTCTAACTTTCATTTACACTACTTCAAAGTCAATAATAAAAATGTAGTCTGATAAACGTCAAGTACAGGATATGTGTAATACAAAATTACTATGTTTAGCAGTCCAAACTTTAAGAAATTTACAAATAAGAGCGACAAAATCAGTGCTTAATGCGCGTTTACCTAAACGTCCATCAGAAAAGCAAACATTACTAATTTTGTGAGTCTGTTTTCAAAAAATTGATCTGATAAAAGGTAAGATAAGAAGACGTGCTAATAGAAACCAGTACATGTAATTTCAATAAGGTAACAAAAGTTGTAAAATTTCAGGGACTAAATCTATCAATTTTACATTTTTGCGACTAAAATCGACACCGGCCTCTTAACTGCTAAGAATTGTAGTAGTAGTAGAAATGTTTCACGGTGCCTATCTCGTCGCATAATAATTGATTGTCCTAATGTAATGTTACGCATAAAAATCATTTCGCATAATAATTAATTTGGGTTTCGTACCCAAAGGGTAAAAACGAGACCCTATTATGATTTTTCTTGCTGTTTTTTGTGTAATGGAACGGAACCCTTCTTTTTTTATACTACGTCGGTGGCAAACAAGCATACGGCTCGCCTGATGTTAAGCAGTCTCCATAGCCTATGTACGCCTGCTACTCCAGAGGAGTTACATGCGCGTTACCAACCCTAACACTCCTCTCCCTCGAGCTCTGGCAACCTTACTCACCGGCAGGAACACAACACTATTAGTAGGAGTGTTATTTGGCTGCGGTTTTCTGAGGTACCTCCCCAGTTGGGCTCTGCTCTAGATCTGGAATGACATCCGCTGTCCTGTGCCCTACCACACAAAGCGAGATGTCATTCACAGTGCCCATACTTCTCTTTTGGACGTAGTTTAAGGACATACCCGGGTCCTTTTGGACGTAGTTTAAGGACATACCCGAGTCCGACTCGCACTTGGCCGGTTCTCAGCACAATAACAATTATGCGGAATGAGTTTTATGCTAACATTACAATAGGACAATCAATTATTATGCGACCCGATATAGACTCCATGTTTTACATGAAATGCGCAGTTCCTAAAAATATGAGATCCACTTACAGTTCCATTACTTATTTTTATTTCACGTAGTCCCGAGTGAAACACTAAAAAATTCGAGCTTCAATACAAACTTGAAAATGGAAAAAGTAGTCCATTCGGTGTGAAAACATAGTAACCAAGAATATTCTTGTTTCCATTCCTGCGATATCACGACTCTCCGAGCTTTGTTTGGTTTCCGATTCGTGTCCTTTGTTTTGCGAATAAATTCACGGGTTTTTGTTTTACTTACCTTATACTCGTAATTAAAATACGGTGATTCGGTTACATTTATAAGGTATCGCCATGAAGTCAATGAGGAAATTTCCATCGTATGTGATACGGTGTTGATTTTTAGTTAAAATTATTAATTTCATTTTATTTATTATATCAACTTAAAATTATATAACATCAATCTAAACAAACAGAAATACAATTTGGAAAACCTTAATATCTAATTTAAAACATTACAAAAATCTTAACCTAAACTAGAAACTAACAAACACAAAAACTATTTCACGAAATTCGCCCCGCGCCCCTCCAGATGCAAAGGTGCCCATCACGCTCGCCGCGTTGCCACGTTGAACAGCGATGGACAACCTTTGCATAAGGAACGACCCGGAGCGAGGGTCATGACCACTATAATACCCATTTATCCTGTTTTTGTTATTAAATTAATTACAAAAACAGGATAATTGGGTAATTTTTTTAATCGAACTATTATTTTAGTATCCGAGATTTAAAAAAGACCAATTAAAGACATTGAAATTTAGTCCATAAAATTTAAAAGTCACCCGAACCCACTGCCAATAAGCCGCTCTCATACAATAGAAGCTCTCATTTTAAAATTGACTACTTGACTGAGGTGATGTTGTTTTGTGGACGGTACTATACGGAAGGGTAGCAAAGTGCATTGCTTTCTAAGTATTCCCTAGCGTCCTCTCCGAGCGGAATCTCGGTACTAGGAAAATGTGACGTTTTCAACCAAAAAGTACCACACTGTCGCTTGTTGATAAGGTTGATTTCTAATTGAAGCTATATGGAAATAGCGCCTTACTGACAAGCGACAATAAGTACCCTTTTGGTTGAAAATAGCACAAATGGAGGCTACGCTATTAGGAGTTAATGAAAGGTAGTTTCAGCGTTCACGTATGGAAGAAACAGTACCGATACTGTACATTTTATTGGATAAAAAAAAAATCTTTATTGCAACTTTAAATTATTACTTAACATTGGTTTATAGCATGGTTTGACGTACGCGTTTTTGTATGGGATTATGAGTTTCCAAAACGTCCCGCTTGGCGCGCTGTTCAAAATCCCATACAAAAATAGAGATAAAGCGAACACGAACGCTCGTCATGCTATCGAATAAAATTAACACTACCGGTTCTGACATGGAATAAATAAATACGTTCTGTTTAAGACATCAGCAAACAAGCGTGCGGCCCACCGCAGTCTATGAATGAATGAATGAATGAACGAATGAATTTTATTTGCGGAATATGGGTTACATAGGGTTGGTATAAATATAGTATTTACAAGTTCTCCATATTCTACCTAATAGGTGTTTGCAACTCTAGTGTAGGAGTAAATATTGTAAAAAGTTAAATGAAACTCGGGACACTTTTTATCTCCTATTAGGATCGGATTAGGGAGTTGGAAGGGACCTCGGCGGACTTTCTCTGATCAGATCGGGGTAATCCTGAAGAAAGGCCAGGTCAAGAGCACCCTAAACCGGCGAGCGTATATGAGGAATGTTATGAAAGTGAAGGAAGCGAAACAGGTATGTCAGGATCGTAGCAAGTGGAAATCCGTGGTTTTTGCCTACCCCTCCGGGAAATAGGCGTGATTATATGTATGTATGTATTAGGATCGAAAGAGCTCGTGAACATAAAAATTCTAGAATTTGATAAAAAAAAGCGTAGTGCGTAGCGTAGCGTCTTTGGTAAACATTTTCAGGTATCAATTGTCAGGAAATGCCATGTCTCTTCCCCTAAAATCAATCTGGATAGATTTCGAGCAAGTCACGCTTCTAAATTTAACTGAGCCATTAATTCGAGCGCAGTCCCGTTCAAAAGCACTAAGCTAAGTTTCAGTTCGGAACAGATGTTAGCTAGCACGGACCCGAAAGTCCCGAAACGGCTAAGCCTGCAGCGATTGGCTCAATCTGGACGGGGGACATTTGTCCCGAGCATTCGATGTTTAAATGGGGCATTTTGTATTTATATCGGAGCATTGTTAATAATGGCGTAAGCGCCAATAAGGTACCTTTTTATAGAAAATACTACAAATATTTATGCACGTCATATGTTACGTATTGCCAAATAATTTCAATAACCCTGACAAAACACAGACGATATGCTCCACGGCTGCCTACCACCATGTTTGACACTGATATGGGGAATTTTCTATGAAAAGGGACTATTGTCGATGGCGCTTACGCCGCACAGCGTCGCGCGGCATTCTATTTTTATCGGCGCATCATTAATAATGGCGTAAGCGCCATCGACAATAAGGTCCCTTTTTATAAATGAATAGAAAATACCACATATATTTGCTATCGTGTGCGTAACTTACTTTCTATGCATTTCGCTCATACTCGCATATTAGTGCGAAGCGAGATGTATAGAAAGATAGAAAGTAAGTCACGCAGACGTTACGGCCCGGCCACGACATCTCGCGGCGGCGGTAGCGGCGAGCGGCGGCCATAGGTTGGAGCGAGACACAGCGACCGGACCTTTCGTTCCCACCTATGGCCGCCGCTCGCCGCTGCCGTGGCCGGGCCGTTAGCGAATATGTCATTATGACACTGCTGCAGACAGTGGTAAGGCTACCGATCGTCTGACCCGCTTAATACGATCACGTTTAATATGATTTCCCGCGTATAATTTTATTATATTTTTCAACGGTCCCTGCAACTTTGTTTCCTTACGATATCGTTGTTATACTGTTTCTCATATTTACCAACAAAAGTACACATGTATAGTATAAAATCCTGCCCCTTTCCTTAACGCAGCGTCTTACGTAAGCGAACAACTCGCGAACGCGACGGGCCCACGGCGTTCGCGTTCGCAGCGAGATCGCCCAGGTAGGACACTTCTATAGGTATCAAAGGATTAATTCACCTACGTAGTTGTTCCGTACCGTGTTGTTCGCCTACGTAGTACGTAGCATAAATAATTAATGTATTTATGTGAATATTTCACTCATTTCCACTGTTTCCTAAATGTTCGAATATTATAGTCAAACGAATAAAGTTTGTGCATGTATTGTGCAGAGAATTTAGTAACACGAATTTACCTTTGTTTATCTTCCTGTTGGGTGCATATGTTGTAGGCAAAGCCCGAATGGCAATACATTTTGTTAGGAGCGTTTCGTGTGCCAGACTTTTACCATCATTTGTGACTTTTGTATTTCTTTAAGGCAATGGGTCCCATACAGACAAGACATTTGATCCTCATTTTGAGTTGTAATTTTTTTATTAATGGTATCCCATTAATAAAAATTTTACAACTACCCTATTGTAAATGGCGCTTTCGAAGATGGTTTAACTTAGGTATGGAATTTTACAATGCCATAGTTGCCACGTTTAGAGTCCGCCTAAGCTTACTTTGCCCCGACTTGAACAGAACGAAGTGAGGGGGTGTCATTGTAAACTTCATAATTATTTTCAATTAAATTTCACATTAATATATAAGTGTGGCTATGTCATAACATAGCCACACTTTGTCATTGCAAATGACATGCAGCGTTAGCTTGGTCCAGTCCAACTAGCCATTTTTAAAATTTATTATTTGACTAGCGACGGGTCCCGGCTTCGCACGGGTAGTGCAACCAGTTTACAAAAAAACCTTAACAAATTATACATCTAAACCTTCGTCAAGAATCACTATTAAAAGGTGAAAACCGCATGAAAATCCGTTCAGTAGTTTTTGATTTTATCGAGAACATACAAACAGACAGACGCGGCCGAGGACTTTGTTTTATAATATGTAGTGATTAAACAAGATCGCTGGTGCAACCAGTTTGATTAGTCAAACCTAAGTTTGCCTGAATTGTGGTTTTGACTGCAACACTTGAATTCTGCGAATTGTGAATTGAATCAAATTTCTACACCGCACATCAAACTGTTATTTGGAAAACTAATTTCAGTGTTTCCCTTTTAGATCAGAAACTGCTTCTATATGCTTGAAATTAGTTTGACGTTGCTTTCTAGTGAAACGAGTAAATTATAACTAAAGTGAACTTTGCTTGAATGAGCTTTCCCTTTATAATGGAACTATTATTTTGGTGTTTGTTCTTCAGTAATTTCTCATTCAATTTAAGCGGCGCGGCGTGATGAAGTTGTCTCTACCTTGGTCGATCCGAAGCCAGCCCTTTAGTGTCCTGGTACGACACGGCCCCTTCATGCTCCTTTACTTGGCTCATATAACTTTTTCTTGGTCTTCCCCTCCCTCTCCTTCCATTTATTTTCCCTTCTATGATGTTTCAGATAAAGTGGTCTTGTTGCAGCAGGTGGCCGATGATTTTTCCTGTTCTATTTTTAATAATGCTCATTAAGCTTCTCTTTTCGTTTACCTACTCTATTTAGGACGGTTTTATTGGTTACTCTGTCTGTCTAACAAGTCGGTAATTCCTAGGGTTTGATTATAAATTCCGTTTAAATTCGACCAAATATTCAATCAATCAATCGAATACTTATTTGCTATATGCACAGTTGCATGCATGCATGTTGTTTCTGTGCGTTGTCTGTCATTATGAAATGGAATGAAAACATTTATTCCGAGTAACTATGGACTCATTCAAATTGTTAGTAGAATTACGTGCCTAATGTAAGTATCTACTTAACTATTCTATTATAGCTATTTATAACGGCAGATGCAATATATATGCGTCACCGCCACGCGCTACAAATAATATTTTTTGACAAAAGCAATATATGAATGCCTATTTTAATGTGATACTTTCCAGAATAAAGAATAACTAGGCTAAATTATCAAATTTAAAAAAAAGTAAAAGTAGCCACACTGTGTTTGTAAAGGCCAAATTGTCACAAAAAATTAAATGTTATTTTCATTTTTTTGTCAGAAAATATTTTTTTTGTATGAAAAGGTAAAACGATTATTTCAAGAATAAATTCCCCTAAATTATACGACAATGATATATAATTTAGATGTTGTTTGCATGTAAATAAGCACTGGCTATCCCATTTCGCGGTTGATCCGTCCCTGACCCAAGAGACGCCATGTTTCATTCCGTAAGTGCATCGCGACGGTAAGTGCAATGCGGAGTGCCTGTAACACTCACGTAACATTACTTACAAAACAATACAAAATGTATAGGTATAAACACATTATAAAACACCTAACCTACGGTGCCGTAGGCAGCGGGGCAGTCAAGCCAAGGGCCGCAGAGAGAGGAACCAACGTACTAAACGCGCCGTGTCCAAGATCCTTCTGCATCTGACCCTTGATCCTCTTCGATATGAGACCGTTCCCCGACACTACTATTGGAACAATTGTCATCAAATCAACATCCCACATAGCGGTTACTGTTATTATTAGTTAATTGCTCTCCTACGCAATAATGTCATCAGTTAGTCTATGAAGGCTATCGTTGCGTGATTCGTGGTATGTACAAGGAAAGGTAAAATAATGAAATTTAACCACGTTAGACCCTGTAACGACATTAATTATATGTACAAGGAAGCTGTCAGTACACAGGATATAAACACGGATAGGACATTAATTATTACCGCGGTTAATGACAATTTGTCAAGGACAGATGCTGTTGCAATTGAAGACTAAGCTTTACAGCACCTATACAAAAATTCAGACTTCACTGTCAACGCAGGTTAAATTTTAACCTTACGGAAAAGTCTAGCTCCGCACACCCTTCGCTTTAAAATCATATTTCCCATTAAATAATTTTACAGTATACTCTCTTGTTTTAGTCACTCGCGCGACATGTTTCGGAGAGCCTAAGTCTCCTTTCTCAAGCACTAATAGTGCGAGCAGCGTTCACGTCACGATTTAATGTTAGTATGTAGTAGTAAGCGCTGGTGGCCTAGCGGTAAGAGCGTGCGACTTTCAATCCGGAGGTCGCGGGTTCAAACCCCCGGCTCGTACCAATGAGTTTTTCGGAACTTATGTACGGAATATCATTTGATATTTATACCAGTCGCTTTTCGGTGAAGGAAAACATCGTGAGGAAACCGGACTAATCCTAACAAGGCCTAGTTTTCCCCTCTGGGTTGGAAGGTCAGATGGCAATCGCTTTCGTAAAAACTAGTGCCTACGCCAATTCTTAGGATTAGTTGTCAAGCGGACCTGGGGCTCCCATGAGCCGTGGCAAAATGCCGGGATAACGCGAGGAAGATGATGTCTCACAACAGTTTAAATTCGATCATATTTCCCATTTCGCTAAATGAAATTGCAACAAAATACTATTATAAGTTATAAGAAAACGCAATCTTCTTATCAGTTAAGCTTATTAGTGCAACGTCACAGCGATGCTGGCTCACGAGCGTGAAAAGGTTACGCTTAAGGCCGAGATACAATGGGCGAGTAGCTGTCTTGATAATAAATGTATAGTGTGTAAAAGTGTGTAGTGTGTGTAGTGTGTTTTTGTTTTTAGTAGTAAATAGTAACAATGTAAAAATATTATTGTAATGTAACTAGTACTATTTATTGTATATTTGCATGTATACTTGTGTACGTATGGCAAATAAATGATTTGACTTTGACATCTGATTTGACTTTGTATTTTACTGTAGGTAACAGTAAAGTTGGATATTGGTGAAATAAATGTCCAGAATTAGGGCACATAAAAACTATGTCGCGACTCGCGACAGGTTTTAAGCGCAAAATAGAGCGTGTTAGCTGTTTTGCTTTTAAATAATTATAGCATGTTATTTCAGGAAAGGGCACATAGATCTACCCCATTACCATCATGCGTTACGTTATATGCGTTATCTAATAATTTGTTACACCAAGTAGTTATAGTATGTTATATATTAGTGATCTACTCAGAAAGCCCTTTCATTTGGTACTCCACATGGTATTTTTAAAAGAAAACAGAAAAAAACTTTGTACTGTCAACGTGTACGGGGCGCTTTATACCTCGCTGGAAACTAGCTCGCTCGCGAAGTCAGATGGTGAAATGATTATTTGTTATCTTTTTGTTGTCGTCTTACGTCGCTTGTGGACTTTAACAAAACGTAATATCAGAGCATTGTGCTACAAACATTTTAATACGCGCTGTTACGTTTATATGACGATGGAACGTATTTTTTTACCTTTGTATACATATAAGAGAGAATGAGGAAATTGTTTAGTATGGCCACTTAAACACATTTTTGACATTCAGGACCACGATCCGAAAATCACCCAGTAAATCCGATGTAATTTCAAATCAGTAACAAAACAAGACATTTCATGTTTTAACGTAGATTTACACGATAGGATTCTGTTATACGATAGGTTTACCTTGTTTACACCTCACGATAAGTCGGGGCAACAGGTGTGCGACGATGTGGAAAACAGGGTTTTACATCCTCCTATAAGCTACCTATAGCTTTAGAAATATACACGGGTATCGACCCGTACATCGGTACTATTGGGGATGAGGGTACGATGGGGACAAAATGCATTTTATAAGACAGCTTCCAAGAACTAGTATTCGACCAAAACCGAATTTATTGCCGAAACCGAAGTTTCGCTTATGCTCTAGTTTCGGCCGAAACCAAACCTTCGGCCTATACAGGAGGTTTACGCCGAAACCGAAGCTTCGGACTACAAAAAATATAGTTTGAGCGTGGCCGAAAGGTTCGTCAGTTTTTTGGCCGAAACCGAACCTTCGGTCGTCATATCATAACTCTTAAGAGCCTGGCTCTCGTTCTTTTTTCTGCCACTGTTTTGAGAAATTTTGCCAATCTTCGGTCGAAACATTCAAAATTGCCGAAACCGAAATAGAAAATTCAAGTAATACCAAATCCTGACAACAAAGGGATATGTAATATGGCTGCCATACCGGATTGTAACTGTAGGTTTTGGGCTTGGGATCACACAGCAGTACACTCAATACCAATAAAACGGGTCATTTCATACCCGTGTAAACAGTTTTCCAAGAAAGCAAACCCAGACAGCCAAGACAAAAGAATCTGTCATTAAACAAACACCTCATTGCCGGATCGGCAGCCATGTTCATGGCTCCGGATCCGGCGGAAGTGGGAAGTGTCACCGCTCTCATTGCGACGCACTTTCGGCAGACGCTGGCGCAAGCGTCGGTGCACTTTCAGGATTTTACAGACTTTCAATGTACTTTTCAGTGACAATAAGAGCCAAACTTACATTCTGACATAAAAATTATGTAATTCACCCGTGTGTCTTGCTCGCGCCAATACATGTACGAACAAGTACGGGCGAAATGCACGCGCGACTGACATCATGTAGATATCATTTTGATGACACAATGAAAGTCTGAATGTCTTCTTAGCTTTAAAGGGATTCTTTAAAAATGTTACTGTCGTACTTTTTAGTATTTGTTGTTATAGCGGCAACAGAAATAGGTACATCATCTGTGAAAATTTCAACTGTCTAGCTATCACGGTTCATGACTGACAGATAGACAGACGGACAGACGGACAGACGGACAGACGGACAGACGGACAGACAGACAGACAGATGGACAGACGGACAAAGGAGTCTTAGTAATAGGGTCCTCTTTTTACCCTTTGGGTACGGAACTCTAATGAATTACTAAATAGCTAAATTCATCATAAAATTTCAAATACATTCAGCTTCTGGATTTGATTTGAATACCAAGTCCGCTTCTCCACACACATTTTCCAATAATATTCGCTACATCCCCCCACTTCGACTCCACTGTATGCTGTGTGGCTACAACGCTGCAGCTACACCACTGCAGGCTACAACGCTGCTAGGTGCTAATTTATAGCCGATTGTTCAGTCGCGTCGCCGGCGATTTTGAATTATTTCCAATACACTACAGAACGACGTATCTTCCACGCAAGCACTATACTCATACGATCTTTCAAAAATAAGATAAACAACGACGATCAAGGACGTAAGTTGAGCTAAAACTATTTTGCACTTAAGCTCTTTAGAATTAAGGTTTAAAATAGCAACTGATAAATCGTACTAATGAACATAGCGATGCATTAATGACGAGCCTGTGTAGTTTGGGCTGTTTAAACACATTGAACACTTGATAGATTGCTTAATTGGGCGTCATTTGTCGTTTCATCAGTTTGTTACACGAAATATCGTTCACAAATACGAAATTGAGACTTGATTTTCGTTATAAACAACACTTTAATGGCTTCAAAGTCGCATTAAATTTCGTAAGCCTCTTTCTTCTTTATAAAGTTTTTGATTTCGTAAACTAACTGGAAAAGGAAGGGCAAAGAAAATCATCATTTAAAAAAAGAGCTCATATAGATGTTTTTGTCTGATCATGAATATTAATATAATTTTGAAAAATAAGGTAATCATGATAATTTCTCCAATTGCTTTTAACGAGTACAATCGAGTTTAAGAGCATTATTTAAATCTAAAAATATCTTCGATACCTAATCTTAACCTAAGAGGCGCTATCTAGCCATCTTAAGAAACATTACTAGATCCAAATAACGTTCCTGTAAAATTAACTCTACAGCATCCGACATAAGGAAGAAAATGGCATGTTTCATCGGTCCCACGTTGGGCGCCACTATTAACTTGTAATAGCCACTACGGCTGAGACTTTCCAGTAGCTTAGTGAACTCGGGCAAGTCCAAGGTACAAAGAACCATAATAAAGGCCATCAACTACGGTAAAACGGGGTGGCTTTTGAAAATTTATTTATTCAAAATATTTATCAGTACGGTTTTTACTCACTATTATTTTTAGTCGCTTTTGGCGACATGTTTCGGATTCTAAAATAAAATAATAGCGAGTAAAAACCGTACTGATAAATATTTTGAAATATGTCACGATAGTTTAAGTGCGAATTTATTTATTATTTACGGAAACTGTTCGTGTAACTAGTTAGACGGATTAATTTACTAAAATAAATTTAAATTAAACTTACAAAACAGTAAAAAAAATATTATACATCGCAATACTGGTATTTACGGTCAAGGTTATTCTGTTAATGATATTTGATTTTGTTTTTTTTTTTTGTTACGTAATGCCAATTTACACTGGTCACTCGAGAATTCATTTCGGCCGCGCTTGCAACACAGCCCGTGGTCTTGATCGCCTCTACTCGGGGATTGCCAGCTATTTCGTTATTTTCCTATGTCCCATTCAGTGCTTAGATAGCCAGTAAGAGTAATTGGGGTTAGTAGTTTGTTTTGGGCTGGATTTACTGAAACGGAACGTACTTCGGTAAAAAGGCGACATATAATTTCTTGCCAATAGACGCTACAGTTTTAAAAGGGTCGTCATTGCGTTCGTTCGTAAATCTGCGGGCACTTTAATATTCAGAGCATGAGAAATGAAATATTTTGTGTTCTGTGGTTTTTTTTACAATTTGCACCTTAATACTTATTTAACTTTAATGACCGTCTATGGAACCCTAAAAACATTTGGGTTTTTTATCCAGGTGAAACTTTATACAGTGTACAAAAGAGAAAGAAAAGTATCCTAACGATAAAGTATCTATCCAGAAAACCTACTTTTATTTTCTGAATAAATAACCACGTGGAATCATTTAGGTCCAGTACAAATTGGGCCGAAGGACGCCAGATGGGCCCTAATCGAGTTGACTGGGCCAGAGTGATATAGAGCCAGGGAAATACGTTGCTGAGACCATTTTGATAGACGGCGACTTTAAAACGATTCAGGGCGATACTACGCAAAATGAAATTGTGGCCCCTTTTAGAGTTTCACCTTTTTTCCTCAGGGAAAAGAAATTCCTGGTTGATTCATTTTACTTTACCAACATTTGAGATAAAATTATCTACGTTAATTTTATGGGTTCATTTTAAGATGACTGTGTTTTAACTAAAAACTCAGAGGTATTATATTTATATATGAGTAAAATTTTTGAATAATGTAAAACCTAAATGATTTATATCATAGATTGTAAGAACCGTTTTTATTTACCATTTAATATTTCCTGTTAATTGTCATTTAAATAAACTGTTATATAGCCGGATTTCGTCGACAACTTAACTTACAGTGGAAGGTTTTCCAAAATATATATATATATATATATATAATAATATGTATACAAAGTAAGTAAGTAAGATTATCAGTGGAAATGATGTAAACCTGTCTGTTGGGTTACACGATCTATCTACCACTCAGTATCAACTCCTATAATATTTCTACAATATCGTTTGTAAATTTTTCGGCACTGTTTGTCTTCTCTGTAGTCCATCCATTGTATCTTTCTATGTAACAACTGTTTGTTGCCATAATAAAAAAAGAAAATAATAATAATACTGCACTACTACAAAAAGGCGGGGTAAAATACATTTACAGGAAAAGCAAGCATATATCTAAAAGCTTACATTAGTATCTCTGTTCTCCGTGTAAGTGTAACACTATTAGCTCACAAAACCGCTTACCACTACACTAGCAAGTTAATTCAGTACGAAATAAATCCCAGCGCGCAACCTCAGAATGAGCTTCGGAAATGAGGTGCAGTGTTTACGCGCCTTATCTTCCCTCTGAATAACCTCACTCCGTTGTGTTAGTTTGAGGAAACTATACACACATATTTAAGAAGGCTAGACCATTCTTATAAATGCGGAAAAGTTATTGTTGGCTGGTGAATCAAGTTTTTTGTGTTGTTATTTTGTCCCCCTGCACAAGAGACAATATTGACACGGTTAGAAGAAATATTGTATCACTTCTAACATGCTAAGTAGCTGGCCCATTATGAAAATGGGTCTCGTAAAAAAACTATTGCCCTAATATGGCTAAATACGATTTCTTGCGGGCTACCCCTCCAGAAGGCGTATTATGGATGGCTTTATCCACGTGATAAAATAACTGTCACTCTTACCACCGCGAGATAGAAAGTGACGGAAACCGTTTTATCACGCTGTCACGTAGACAAGTACGACCATAAGTACGAGTAATATCCGTACAGGAGACGAGTTCTGCGGTGGCAGCTTGGTTCCATTTTTATCGCCAGTCACTATGCCTAGTATGCCTGTCACTTTCGCAGTTACATACTTGTGAGAACGTGACAGGCATGGTGACAGGTGATAAAAATGCGACCATGATACGGCCGCTGGTCGCGTACCAAAGCTGCGGATACCAGCTTCGACCCTTTGACACAGTCTAAAGGCATGCTGTACGAATCGTCGACGATCCCGAACTCACAAGCGTTATTGAACCTTTAAAAGAAGACTGTTACTTTCTGAGACTAAAATTTAACAATAGATCTCGAAAACTTCTAAGCAACAATTTTTTTTTAAGAAAACAGCTCACAAACCAAGAACAGCAAACCGACGAAAACAACATTACATTCGATACATGATGATGCGTGTATGAGGAATGTTATGAAAGTGAAGGAAGCGAAAGAGGTATGTCAGGATCGTAGCAAGTGGAAATCCGTGGTCTCTGCCTACCCCTCCGGGAAATAGGCGTGATTATATGTATATGTATGTATGTACATTCGATACAAATTACGAATCAACTATCTGAACAAGACCACCGAGTAAAGCTTGTGACATTGATAGAAATTTTATCGGATTGTCGTAGTCACAGTACTTATATTGGAATTTGACGTTACGTCTACAGCTCGAAGTAACGTTGGAATTACCCTCGTTTAGTAACTTTTAAGCTACTTTAAAAAAACCGGCCAAGTGCGAGTCGGACTCGCGCACCGAGGGTTCCGTACTTTTTAGTATTTGTTGTTATAGCGGCAACAAAAATAAATCATCTGTAAAAATTTCAACTGTCTAGCTATCACGGTTCTTGAGATACAGCCTGGTGACAGACAGACAGACGGACAAACGGACAGCGGAGTCTTAGTAATAAGGTCCCGTTTTTACCCTTTGGGTACGGAACCCTAAAGAAGAGATGCAAGACGAGTGTGTCGTTAATAATTTTAATCACGCTGAATAATTTGCAAACTCAATAGACAGAGAAATAAAAAGACATGGACACCCAGCTTGTGTTAAAAGTCCTTATAGGTACTGTGACCTGTGGTAGCGCATCTGTCACGGAACCCGGCTGGCATCTAGGTTTCAATTCGCTCGTGTGGAATTATGATTTCGTCGTACATATCAATAGGATATAGAAAAGAGCGGAAGCGGATAGCGTTTTTTCAATAGTTTTTACAAAAAAAAAAACAGACCAGCAGCGGCATCATGGTCGCGTTTTTGTCACCTGTCATGTCATGCGTCACTTTCGCACTTACATACTTGTTAGACCGTGACAGGCATGGTGACAAATGATAAAGTGCCGGCCATCTTAGCCCTTCAGATCTACCAAACGGGCTACCGAAGCTCACTCGGTTGCGGAAAATATTTATTTATTTATACAAGAAATTCCAATATTCGTTTAACTGTAAACAACAGATATGTATATAGTAAAACTGAGACACGAATATATTTCAATACAATCCAATACACTTTGAATCCAACACCGCTAAGAGTACTCCAAGTAAATTCGTAATAAATCTACCCAAAAACAAAGTAGAAATCGCAGAAACAAACTCTGAATCTCACATCTCAAGTCCAAAGTTGACATTATCTCGAAACTTTCGGACTTGGCCGCGTTATGATTGTTAAAACAGGTGCTATCCAATGATTTATATAACTCAAGATACGTTATAGGCGTTCCAAAATTTAAACGCTTAGCTTGTGACAAATTGTACAAGTTGCCTTAAGAGTTTTGAATGATTCACGGTTAGTTTCACTAGACTTATATTGACCGGGATATAGACCGTGATTACCTTTTGTATTATTTATGAGCTCCCGATATTTCGACGCTGTAACATGCATCATGTTCACGGGTGACTGAAGATAGCGGGTGGGTGTCAAAGTTGTGTAGACAGCGCTCGGTCTACCCTCATTCTTGCGTGTCGGCTGCGTTCGCTTGTAACTTCGTCGAAATATCGGGAGCTCATAAATAATGCAAAAGGTAATCACGGTCTATATCCCGGTCAATATAAGTCAAGTTGCCTTTAGTTGCACCTGGGCAAGCGAGAAAATGTGCACGTGCTAACGAACTCACGCTCACCGAAAGAGAAAGAGATGCTCATGTTTAACAACGAGTATGACAAAGATGAATGGTATGCGAAAATTAATACAAAATAACAGATTTCTTAGTAGGTATAGAAATAAGTATGGAAGTATTTTATGTGCTCCTTATGTATGTGTATAACCCATCTATAGTTATATAATACCATTGGTGCTATCTTGGAAAAAAGTTGGATTCTGTAAGATAATACTTTTTCTTGGAAAGTCTGCTGTTGGGAAGTGTTTGATACCAATTACTTTGTCCTATCGTTTTTAGGGTTCCGTACCCAAAGGGTAAAAGCGGGACCCTATTACTAAGACTCCGCTGTCCGTCTGTTTGTCACCAGGTTGTATCTCATGAACCGTGATAGCTAGACAGTTGAAATTTTCACAGATGATGTATTTCTGTTGCCACTGTAACAACAAATACTAAAAAGTACGGAACCCTCGGTGCGCAAGTCCGACTCGCACTAGGTCGGTTTATTAAGTTGCTATGACACGAGGATTAAGGATGTAGAAAAAGGGAAAATGGTGAATGAAATTACTTACTTACATACATAAGTATATAATTGAAGAGAAAAATAGACTGTAAGTACATGGTCGTAAAAGACGCGTTGGACAGAAACCGGTGGTTTAAACTGTTAATATGTTTAAATAGGTTATTTAAATTCGTACACCTACTAATAATATATAATAAACTAAACTCAGCTCATTAAATTTTGAGTACCTCGAACTATTTTTATAAAAAGGGACCAAAAAATGTCCCAAATGGGATCACTAAGAAGTTTTTAAGATCGCTAGCGCTTGATCACTATAACCCCAAAACAAAAGAGTGGCGAAACAATCTCGCAGACAACAAAATAAATTGCTCGCATCTCTCGGGAATTGTTTTTAAATTTTGTTACACAAACTTGCGAATTGTCACATCTTGCCAAAGCATGTGTTACTATTAAACCACCATATACTGACCTGCAGAAGCGAAGATAAGACAAGATAAGATAAGCTAAGATGAGATAAGATAAGATAAGAAAAGAAAAGAAGAAAATTTATTTAATTGGAAATCCAAAATTTAAAACCTTAATAGTTGTTTTGTGAGCTGTAAGAGCTCGCTAACCCCCCAAGGCTCCGCCATTTTAAAAAATATCCAAAAGCTTAATTAATCACTTAAAATAATTATCCATTTATATCGAACCTATTAAACATATTAATAACGGGTCACTCACGTATTTTAAGTCGAAAACGCTCGACAAGCTAATCGGTACGGAGTGAAACATGTCGAGCGTTTTCGACTTAAAATACGTGAGTGACCCGTTATTAATATGTTTAATATGTCTGTGTCTCACGGAAGTTTTGTTATATCGAACCTGCTCACAAAATTTCACGAAAATGTGTTGAGAAATGAGTGTCATATACTGGTTTTTCTGAGCATTAGACTCGCCTGTGTTCAGTAATAGGCTGAAATTACACCAGAGCGTGGTCGCAACACGATCCTATCTAAGTTAGAAAGAGACAGCATGCGATAGTAATTCGTATTTCTGTAGTTGGAAAAGTAATGTTGTTATTGAGAAGACAAGTGTTTTGAGGTTCTTTTAAAGTTTATAGGGGAAAAGTTGGATATTGGTGCTGGATGGTGTTTAAATATGTATGGACTTTTAAGTTAAGTTTATGTTTTTTGTTGAAATGGAAAGTTAATTTACTTTGTGTTCTGTACAATTACGACAAAAAACACCGATTTATTTCTGATATGTTTTGTTCAGTGAGATGGATCTTCAATTACTACTCATGTTCCTAGCTATATCATCCCGTGTAAAGTAATGATAATTAATAGCTTCCTATCACGTTATTAAGATTTGCAATTTAAATGATTAGTCATTAATTAAGCGTGGGAGTTTGGGGGAACTCTTTTATATTACTTTTAGTTTTAAGCTGTATTTTTGTATTAGCATAAGTTTAATTGAAAATAATTAATGTAATTTCTATTTGTTATAATAAAGTATATCTACTAAGCGTTTTGACACTGCTCGTATAGGTTTGAATGTATCTAACTTTTTTTTTTCTCTTATCTGGCTTTTACTCCCCGCAGTTTTGCACAGGGTGAATTTGCCAATGTCGGTTTGTCGGTCTATCTTATCAGTAGCAACATTAGGGCTGTGGTTTTTGAAAATGCTCTTCAAATGGTTAAATACTCTTCATTCTTACTTAAATTGAAAACTAAAAAAGTCATACAAGTTACGCTAGTTCGTCGAAGCGAAGATTATAAAAACTACCTTACCTTGCCTTAAACATTACATTTATATAATATTTTTTAACTAAGAAAAAATCTAGTTTACACTAATATTGTCTTTGGTTACCGCGATAGTTACTCATAAAATCGAACTATGAAAACGGATTATATCGCGTATATATACCAGGGACCGGACAACCCTTTCCGCGATAAAACCCTTTCAATGGGCGACACTTAAACACGGCTAACACATTGAAAGACTTTCCCTTTTGAACTGCAAGCCCATTCATACCCCTACCTTTGACTAACCCTTACCGAAAAGCTAACCAAAAATAAGGCTAGCCCTTAATAAGGGTTACCCTTATCTTTAAGCGCTTTTTATAAAGGTTTCCCTTTGCGTGAAAGAGACAGGATTAGTATATATCTACGGTAGTGTATGAAAAGGAAAGAAAATACGATCGCTCGGATTCGAAGTAATGTGTGCTTTATGAACAAGGTAGACGACTTAAATTAGCACGCTTATATGCTAAAAGTGAAGCCCTTTATAAGGCTTACCCTTATAAGCAATATGCAAGGTGTTGGTGAGCGGATGATAAGGGTTTTGTAAGGGTATTTGGGCTACCGATTACTCAAATGTGGTAGCTTTATATAAGGGTTTTTAAAAGCAAAACAAAGGGTTTCGTCTGGCAAAGGGTATGGTGAGTTAAGCCTTATGCAATACCCTTATAAAACCCCGATAAGGGATAGCGGGCCAGTCCCTGATATATACAATATACGCGATATAATCCGTTTTCATAGTTCGATTTCTAGTTTACACTGTTTCACACTCAACAATCTTAGCCCCAGACAATCTCGCCTTAACTTCTTTTAAACCGTACAAAGTTAACCTCGAAAAAGTCAATCAAACTTAGCGCTCTCCACATAACTTTAAACTTTCCGAAGATGTGTGCTAACTTTTAAATTGGTTCAACCCACTTTACGGCTTAAGTTTGAACCTATTTTTGCAGGTTTTTGTCAAGATTAACTTAGTAGTTTGCGCTGTGACGCAGAGTTTTACTGCATTTTCCAACTAAGTTGACATATAAGTTTTACAAAAATAAACGCTTTTAATCTTTTTAGGGTTCCGTACCGTACCTAAAAAGGAAAAAACTTAACCCTTATATAGATTATATAATCTCCTGGTGCTTTATTTCATGCATGGTGTAAAATAATTTAATTTAAATACAGTCAAATACCCTATAGTGTTGTGTTCCTGCCAGTGAGTAAGGTTGCCACTGTTGCCAGAGCTCAATGAGGGTGCGGAGTGTTAGGGTCGGCAACGCGCATGTAACTCCTCTGGAGTTGCAGGCGTACATAGGCTACGGAGACTACTTAACATCAGGCGGGCCGTATGCTTGTTTGCCACCGACGTAGTATATGAAAAAGGTACTTATCATGTTTTCTTCTGTCGTTAAGATTATTGGAAAATATTGAAAATGGTGGAAATTGGCAACGAAGTGTTTTTTATTTTGTAAATCCTGCCAGGATCGCCATATGAGGATGGCAGTAGGGAGACGTATTGATACAACCAGATTCTAAATAAGACTACACTTTATTCATAAGATCATCGATTGTATATATTTATCATATTTATTGATTAAAAAAATATATCATTGGAATACACTTACATAAGCATCTACACACTACAATATGTATAGAATAGAATAAAAGAATAAAGATCATTTATTTTCAGCTAAATAAATGATCTTTATTCTTTATTCTTTTATTCTATTCTATACATATTGTAGTGTGTAGATGCTTATGTATGTAGCTTATCGCGAGATCTACAGCTTACAAAGCCACTATATGTATAGTTATGTATACTAGTACATGCCCGGGACTTTGTCCGCGATTAATTCATTAGGCTGTAACCCTCCCCCCTCTTTCTGTTAAAACGGGATATCCCATTCTAATTGTATTCCTCACATCATCTGCATTAGGGGATTATTCCCATTAAAATAAATGCAAAAACATGTATCTCACAAATATCTATCAGTGTGAGAATAAAAAGAAATGATCAATGTCTCCTTCAATCGATTTTAACTTCATTACTCATCTTCGTCATCATCATCATGTCAGCCGATAGACGTCCACTGCTGGACATAGGCCTCCCCCAAGGCTCGCCACTCCGACCGATCCTGTGCCGCTCGCATCCACCGAATTCCCGCGACCTTCACCAGCGAACTTCATTACTCATAAACACAAATATTTTGAATACAAATCTCATTCAACTCAATTCATTGAACGCGGGTTATTGTGGTGTAAATACCGGGCTCATGGACGAAGAAAGAGAGAGCTTTGGCATAACGTTTTATAAAAAGGGCCTGTTATTTTGAAGCGTTTGAGAAACTTTACCCTGTATGGCTATTCATTTCGTTATTCATTACGATATAAAAAAGCTACAAATACATTATTTATTACTTTTACTGAGACCCCGAGAACATAAGAAGGACATAGTGTTATTTTCATCATGGAAATCATCATTCTACTTAATTCTAATAGTCTAGTGAAGTCACGAGTATAAGCTTACATGAATTTTGTATTAAGCAGAAATGTCTGTAATCAATAGTAACGATACCACAAAAAAAGCTTAGAAATAAATGAAACATCAATGAATGATGACATCATGTTTGACACGGTAAACAATAAACTTATTAAAAAAAATAATGGAAAAATTCACTGCGTGATATGGTGGAAATATTCGCTGTTATCGAGCGAAGTCACGGTTGCTCAGTTGGCAGGGCGATGGGCTAGTGATCCAAGGTCTCACCCGAGACACTGAATTTTTCCACTTTTCATTTATTTATTATCTTAGAAGTTAACATGTTTATAGGTATTGCCTATGAAGGCTAAAATGAAAGGGCCGACAACTGATGTAGCGTGTTTCACTGATGTTTTTGGCTTTTTTTTGTCTTTCAAACAAAATAGATATATTTATTCATACTGTAATACCTATATATAGGTTAATAGTGTGTTTACATACCATTCGTTACAATTATGCCGGAAGCCGTCTCCATAAATACGTGATGAAAATAAATAGAGCAAAGATAACGAATATGGCGAAGGGTTTAAGCTGCAGTTATGGGGGTACAAGGAATAACAACGCAGCGTTTTGATAAAGGGTAATAATATTGCCGAAAGGCATGGATTACATTATCAATAAATAAATATTATCCGTATCATGAAATATTGATGCGTATCACAGCAAATTCCAAACGATTTGAAATCTCGCGTTAAATATTGACACATCAGTAATTATACTGATAGTCTTATCCTGATAGATTTATCCCTGATAGATATAGATATCCAAATTGACCTGAACGAAACTAATATTGTTACCTAACAGCTGTAGAAGGCTTACTAGGGGAATCTAGGGTCCATTCGGTAACCTAGTCGCAAGAATTGGCACAGATAGTTTTGAAGCGTCTGCTATCTGACCTACCAACCCATAGTGAAAATATAGCCGTATTAATTAAGGCTAGTCCAGTTATCCTTACGAAAGTATCTGGTAAATTAATTATTATACCATGTAATGATATTACGTTCATTTCCGAGAAACTCATTGGTAACTGCCATTTGATCGATGACCGAATAATTAGGTACTAAAGTTTTCTCTATTCTAAAAACTTTTAGTTTGCCCCTCGTCTGTTTTGACGCAAAAAAGCTTTCCGCTAGCGTATGTAAATTAAGTCCTACCAATATCTAGTGAAGATATATAAGGGTGACTTAAATATTTTTTATGGGCATTTACACCGCAACGACAGGAATTGCTGAGGCAACATATAACATTGGATGGGGTCTTTATTGATGGCCTTTTCGATTGTACTCACCTTTGGACGGGTCTTATGTTGTCAATATTCAAATAGAATATAACAGCAGTGGGTCGTGCTCAATAACATAATGTTTTCACGATTTTTCACGTATTACTTACGCCATCTTACACTAATCCCTGTTATACCTAACACGTATTGGGCGAATCAACTTTTTGTCCGAGAGTTTTGAGTGTCTAGCGTAACCAAAATGTCTGGAGTTACCAAGAAATCGGGCCCCAACTATTAAACCTAATAAACAGAGACTATGTATAATAGTCTTTGTTTATTAGGTTTAATAGTTGGGGCCTTGAATGTTTTAACATACACCATAAACTGAAACGTAGAACATTTTAAGGCAAAAGGCATTTTAAAGGTGAAATTTTAAACGGAAAAAGTTGTGGACAGATTTGTGTTGATCAAGAAGTTGATTAGCCCAAATAAAATCATGATGCAATAAAAGGGGTCAAAAATCGTCAAAAATAGATGACGTAATTTATGAACAGCCCCTATGTAAAAAAATAGACTGTCTTATTCATATTAGTGTCACCCACTTACACGGAGACTATCAGTAATACTGCTGTGTTGCCATTTCATATTTCGACTGTAAACTGTTCTGTAATTTCGCATCGGTCATATATTTTAATAACAATGGCACAGATATTCTGTCACCCATATCCAATTATGACAAAAATTTAACGCTTTAAAGCGGTGACCACACGCCGGCGGTTGTCCGGACTGATCTCGACGGCGTCACCGCAACGCGTAATGAGCTCGCTACGGTGACCAACCGGGCATCCGTTTCGGGATATTGTATCATTCAATTTGTTTGAATAAATATTAATAAACAAGGAGCGGAATTCTCATAGCAGAAATCAAACTTCAAGAGGTATTGACCATTGTGTTTCATCGACAATTCCAGTTATCGATGTTATTGAATCTTTTCGCATATTACCGATCACCACCGTTTTACATTATCCTGTAACATTTGACCTCTTTGCATCTCCATATTAAAATAAATCACGTCAACGTTAAAAAATGTTTTAATAACAAAACTTCCGTGAGACATAGACATATTAAATATATTAATAACGGGTCACTCACGTGTTTTAAGTCGAAAACGCTCGACATGTTTCACTCCGTACCGAGGAGCGTCATCAGGAGCTTGCGTCGACGGTGACGGACCGGCGCAGACTGCGGGCCGCAGCCGTAAACGAGGGTAGTTTCTCGCCCCCCCTGCCGCCACCGGCGCCCGAGCCGAGTCATCGGGCGCGGAGGGCTGCGGCCCGCAGACTGCGCCGGTCCGTCACCTTCGACGCAAGCTCCTGATGACGCTACTCGGTACGGAGTGAAACATGTCGAGCGTTTTCGACTTAAAACACGTGAGTGACCCGTTATTAATATATTTAATATGTTAAATAATGTTATTTATGTAGCTTGAGTTTTCATAAGTAATTCCGGTGCCGTGTTACTAAAATGGTTAATCCTAAAAGAAAAACGATAAACAAGTCGATAAATAAATATTCTTGTCTAAGTTACAGTGCAGATTGTTCTACTACATTACGAGTATATTGCTCTAATTGTGGAGTTTATTTAAAACAACTAAACAAGAAGCATAAAATAAATGTATTTTCTGTATTATCCATTATTTTGCCAATCCAAAAGTCTAATTTCATTACTTAAACGATGTCGCGTTCAGTGACAAATATTTATTGTTAGTCGACGAAACACAGTAGTCAATCCCTCTTGACATTTGATTTCTGATAAATACATTCAGCTCCGTATTTTGACTGATCAATATCGATCGCTTATAGCGGCAACACTTCGGGCTTCACAGGAACCACCAACAGACTCGCCGTTTCTCCTGCGATCTTTGTGGCAGAAAGTGTCGTGCTGCGATTGGACTTTACAGCCACAGGAAAAGATGTGCCGCACCTCCGATCTCCGACGCACACAGACCTCTTCTTCATAATAAACTGCCGCTGCAACAATCATCTGTCAAGATGCTGTGGCCAATAATAATAAAACGTTTATTTATTTAGATAACAAGATCCATTTTTGTTAGTAATCTACAAACTAATAATGATAGCGGCAACAGAAATACCTCATCTTGAAAAATTTCAACTGACAGACAGACAGAGACAGGCGGACACTCGGACAGCGGAGTCTTAGTAATAGGGTCCCGTTATTACCCTTTCGGTACGTCTGCGAACGATGCTATTAAGCTTAGAATAGATTTAATAGTGGAAAAACTACTGCCTTGGATGAGACTTGAACTCACGGCCTCTGGATCGATACTCCACAGCGCCCTGCCAACTGAGCCACCAAAACCTCATCCATAGTCAGCAAATCATCCCACTATGTGGGTCTAGGAGACCTAGCGACATCTACCACAGCACTCCTTAAACGGGCGGGGCGGCTCAAGTAATCTCATATTATAATTTATAGAGAAACGTAGACAGCAGTTATTTTAACTTTAAAGAGTAGGTAATTTGATTGTGACGTCACATGCTAGTGTTTCATATAAATTCCATAGTAGCAAAATCGTTCTGACAGTTCGAAAAAAGATACTAATTTGACTAGTAGTCAAATACTCTATTTATGAGTAGGGTCTAGTGTTATTTGGCTGCGGTTTTCTGTAAGGTGGAGGTACTTCCCCGGTTGGGCTCTACTCTAGATCTGTAATGACAACTGCTGTCCTGTGCCCTACCACACAAAGCGAGATGACATTCACAGTTTGCGATTCTCTAATTCATGCCGCCACATGGTGGTCTCGTTTAGTCAAATTAAATACGGGTCACTAAAAACCGTTAGTTACCAAATAAGGAATGGAAGAATTCACTTAGAATGAAGCGAGTCACAGTATCATCATGATTAATGTGTTTTTTACTTATAAGGGCATGCGGCTCGCTGTTATTCTATTGAGAAATATCTCTAAATGTTAAGTGAAGGAAAAATGCATCTTCTTGATGCCTTGAGCGCAATTAGAACTAATAATCTTTTATAGATGGGATGGGGATGGGTTTCTTTAAGTTTTTTTCGTCAGATTTCTATGAAATATGGTGGATATTTCAAATTTTATATTAAAGGAAAAAATGGAAAAAGTAGCTCAATTGGTTAAGAGCAACGCACGGATTGCGGAGGTTGCGGGTTCAAATCCTGCCGGAAGTGTAACCTTTTCCATTTTTTCCTTTAATATAAAATTTGGAGTATCGCTCGCAGACGTATCTGCATGTCAAAAAATTGATTTAATATGGTGGATATACATATAGAGTTCCCATGCCGTACAATAATTTTACTGTATGTCCTACGAAATCTTCCTCTGAGTTACGAAATCGTATGGTGTTTTCGTAACTGAGAACCACCTTCAACCACACCATGAAGAGCTCTTCACACTTATCAAATTCTATTAAAATGGTGTTCCGGACAATTAGGAGGCGTGCGCGGAGAATACTAGATGACATTTATGGCCACAACACAGGGCGGACACGCTATACATCAAAAGTCACTTGCCTTTCTATGTGTAAACGGCACGTCTGTACACGCGGCATGCGTCATAGTGTGAGTAAGTTGCTTAAAAATAGTACTGAGCGGCCGGCAAACGGCCGTCAATCTGCCGTCGCGGGGCGAGGTAATTCGAGTCGCGGCGGGGCGGTGCGTGGCCGTTCTGTATGATAATACTATTACTTATTCTGTGCTACAACTTCACACTTTGCCATTGCAGTCTGTGCAGAGTTAACTTGGTCCGACTTTAGCCACCTTGTGGAACTAACTGTCGTGTATTTCGCTCGATGGCAAAGTAAATGTTTGCGCGCGATCTCGCGTTCAAGTCCCGCCGATGATGGATTGGTGCACAACTTATATACTTACGGTAATTAATTGGGGTCAGTAGGGTTAAAGGAATTAGGGGTAGCTTATTATAAATATACTACATAACTAGGGACCATATTCTAGTTTAAGTATTTTACTATAAGTAGGTATACAAAGTACTTACACAGAAAAAAAGGTTGACATGAACCAAGAAAAAAATTCTTGAACAAGATAATTTGATGGAAGACCAAAATAATCTTGAACCTAGAAAAAAGTTATTAACTCGAGAATTTTTTTCTTAGACCATTGGTTGAAGATAATTTCGGTCGTCCTTTTAATTTTCTTGATAACTTTTTTCTTGGTTCAAGTCAACTTTTTTACTGTGTACCTACTCAAAAAAATTAAGCAGGCACTTACATATATTTAAATGTAATAAATTAAAAATATTACTTAAAGCACAATATTACAATATACCACAAACGTTTGCAAAATAAACAGGACAAGTCGAAAATACACACCCCTTTAAAACAACACTTAAGAAAGCCAAAAATTTAACATAAATAATTATGATGTTTATTCGCATAGCTCACAAAAGTGTAAAAGTATAAATAAAAGTTATTGCAAACACAAAGTACGTAAAAGATAAACAAGTAGAAACTCATGAAAATTAATATACCCCAATATAAACCGATAAACGTCTTCAATAAAATAACTTAGAAAGAATCCCAATAGATATATAAAACACACTCATCGAACTTACCTTCAAGAAGAAAAATACACATAGAAATATATTTAGTGCCAACACTAAAAAAACGCTATGAGAATATAAGAAAAACACATAAAATTTACAAAAAACACTAACGCCCTCTACGACGTACCTTTGAAGCGTATTTTTTTTAAGGGCTTTAAGGGCTTGGACAGCCGACTCTTGACGCGGCCCACACGTCCTGAAAACATGTGCCATTTCAATAAAAAATGGTAGTTGGTAGTTATTACTGTGTATTTAAACATGTTTTACCCTAACAGTTCATACTACATCTACTATTAACCCTTTCACTGCGACGTGTTCTCATGGTAAAGCGCTACGAAAAATTTAATTTTAGGGTGACCAATATAAGCTACGCACTGCAACGTCATACGTAACTAAGCACTATGAAATGAGTTAAAAGGTTAAAAGAAGTTGAAAGTAGGTACTTATTTAACACCCAAAACTATCCCTTAAATTGTTGCCTTATATTTATGTCAGTAATCATTACTCCTTAAAGAATGGAGGCAGATTCAAAAGATAAAATAGCCAAGACGAACATAAAATAATTCATTAAACCTAAAAAATGCTTCACTTTTTCATGGCAGTCTAAATAGAAATTCTTAAAGTACCAAGTACAGTAATCGAGAACACTTAAAAATACGGCAATTAATTAACCTAAAAGGCATTAACTAAAAAGCCGTAAATTACAAAAGCCTTATAAAAGCGGATAAACGATAACCTTTAGGATATTTCTTAATGATAAGTAAATAATCTTAGGCGGTCTTCAAAACACAGAACTAAATGACTTAAGCGCCGTAGTTTTTCTTTACATATTCGTCTATTTAGTGGGAGTAGGAATTTTATTCCTATAATTTTGAAAGCCGGCGAGTCGAACGAGAACAAGTGTAATTGATCTTGAGATTAGTACACTTTAGAACATTGAAAAAGTAATAAAATTACCGGGTAACTGCTAAAAGACGATAAAACTATCACCGAATAACTGGTTGCTATCACCGATTAGCCAGGGTTTGCCCTAATATGCCGCATTCTAAGGCTGATTTTAGAGTCACGCGGACCGTCCGCGCGGATTGCTCCGCACCGAACCAATATGTCCGCGCGGACAGCTTTCTCATACAATTTGGCGGTGCGGAGCGATCCGCGCGGACGGTCCGCGTGACACTAAAATCAGCCTAATAAAACACATACAAAAAACTTTAAAATCGAGTCTGTTATCCATTATCTTTCAGCTAAGGGTTGCCAGATATAATCCCACCTGCATTAATATCGCGAATTTGAAATTCAATTCTGACACTACCCGGCCCGAATCCGCGGATGTATCTCGTAAGTCGCAGATGACATAAATAATGGAGTCGGAAGTCATCTAACTTAGGATTTCTCAAATTTTTACCCTGATGCGTACCCCTAATCAATTTCTGGCTGGCTTTATATGAACACGAAAGTAATGCAGTGTGGCAGTGAGCAGAACTGTGTAAATAATTCTAGATATTAGTTTTGTTGGCGTGTGAATGAGTTTGTGTGCTAAAAAATATTATAAATATTCATTTAATTCATTAACGATAAATTGATAACGTAATTATATTCATGAAGGATACAATGATAACATATAATATTCATCAATAATAAATTTATTATAAGATAAAACTAATTATAGCTAGCGAATCATAATAAAGGACATCGTCGTCTGCGTCGGCGCTGCCCTAAGAACGTCCACTGACTGTCTTCCTAATTGCTCTGCCCTGCTATTCTGCCACACTGTAAATTGTTCTGCCCTCGTGCGATATCGGCAATTGTTAAAAAGCGATAATATAGTTGCGGAAAAAAACGATTAAACCTAATAGAAAATTTGTCCTGTTGATTACTCAGCGCCATGGAACAATCTTCAATACTATATCGATAGACCGCAAGGGCTGCCCGCGGCCCACATGAATTTGTGGCCCGCCAGCAGCCCACATGGCACTAAGAGTATCTTACCGTATCTACCTTTTATCACATCGGCCGCATCTCAAATACATGAATAAAATGAATATTTCGGGCCGAATGCAGATTAGCGGTGCGGCGTAGACTCATTAAGGCCATTACCTGCAACAATAAATACAAAGTGAGTCAGTTATGCACTGGATAAGGAATAAATTTTTATTAAACGTTATTAAACGGAATATTGTCTTCGGTTACCGCGATAGTTACTCATGAAATAAACCTATGAAAACTGATTATATCGCGTATATTGAATGGGATGTATTATAAATTTAATATACGCGATATAATCCGTTTTTATATTAGTTTTATTTCATTATTATTTAACGTATTAAATGGTTTTTAGGAAAAATATTTTTTAACTGTCTTGGGTGAGACTTGAACTCACGACGACTCAGAATATCAGACCATTAGTCTACCAATTAACCTACTGAGACCTGTTTTCAATGAAAATTTCCACCAAACCGTTAAGCAGACTGGTTGATCTCCTGATTCTTTTTAAATTTTTATATAATTCTCAAATAGGTACAAAATCAATTTTCGGTTTAAATAATCTAAAAACAAAAAGTTTATTTTAGGACATGATTTCGTCCGAGTAAAGTCGTTACAATCACTTTCAATTATTAAAAAATAAAAAGTATAAACTTAAACGAAGTGTGAAAACTGTGAAACTAAAACTTTATATCTTGAAAAGATCTAATTATAATTATTATCGTCACAGTCACGGCAAACAACAAATTATAAAGAAAAGTAAATTCAGTGTACATTCTATTTTCCCCCTGGAACGATGTGGACGCTTCTAGAAAAGTCTAGAATTTTCTAGAGCGAACAATTTGTGTCTGCGCTTGCGTTGTCTGATATTAAAAATCCCTCAACTGTGTACGAGTTATATTATTATCGCAGTAAAGTTTAACAAACAGTAATATAAGTTTTTTGTTTGTTTTTATTATAAAATTAAATTATTGTTATTATTCACAACGATCGGACTTAATCGCGTCAATTTACCTCAGTCTTCTCCGAGATCACGGGGACAACGTCGTCCTCGAAACGTCGGAGGTAAATTTAAAACTTATTTTACGCGATTATGTCCCGTCGTTGTGAATAATTATGAGTAAAAATCGTGAAAATTTAAATCAGTGTTTAGTAGATTGTTAATCAAGGGATGAAAGGCACCCATTTCTGACGAGATATTTTGGCGCTCGAAAGTAGTGAGAGGGTGCTTTTCAGTCTTTTCACCCGAGTTAAACGCTCTACTTTTTATTTCGAATACGAGGAAAGTAAAATACATATATATGTAAACTATATACATATATACATATATATGTATCTTACTAAACATGACAGTACGAGTATATACTTAAATAGTATTTTCTGACAGTATTTTCAATTAACAATTTAGGTAAAATATCGTTATTATGCAACCGAGTCATATATCGAACCTAAATTTGATTTTAATAACAAAACTTCCGTGAGATACTTATTAAATATATTAAACCGGATCGCTCGCGTTTATAAAGTAGATGACGATGATATCGAATTTTGTATGTATGTATGTATAAACTCTTTATTGTACAAAACACAGAACACAAATATGGCAGAACACAAATTTTGATTGCTTATCGTAACAAAATAAAAATAAACGTACTTGGAAAATAAAATGAAGATCAGAAACGGATCAGTTTTCAGCCCGCTTCACAGATAAACAATGACCCACTTTCAGTGCATGAGAAATAAAAATGTGATTTTCATATATAAGTACAAATACAAACATTTCACATTTATGATGATGACATTTGACAAATGCTATGCAGAGTTAGCTTGGTCCGACTCTAGTAATCGATAGCTTGTGTTGAGCTGTGCTTAAGCGGCCATTACATTTATTATCTGTCTACTACCTTCGTTTTCCTACAATTCACTGTAAATATATACATACAATACTCGCAAACGCATTAGCAAGCGCAAACTATTATAATACAGTTCATTAGCAAACAAAATGGGGTTCCGTAGGTGCCCTTTCGGAGCCCTCAGTCTCCTTGGTCTAATAACTGTAATTGTTTCTGTTATAAGCGGGCATAATGAGGGTTCGTGTTAAATTTAATAATATCCTGCAGAACCGCTCGTTGAATAGTGTTCATAATGATAAGGGTTTGTATGTGTGGTAATAGTACATTATTGTCGAGGCTCGGAAGTAGCTACTTGCTGGCTGAGGATTCGTTTTAAACGGACGACCTTGGGAGTCCGTTTAATTGATTCCGAAACCAGCAAGTAGCCTTCCAGCCAAGTCATATATAGTGCTTTTCTCAAAAATGGCGCAATAAATGCAAATATAATAGAAATGTTTTACAGAAGCAACGTTATATTTTCACAGAAAAAGTAAAAAGATTTGCTTTGCCGCCGTTTTATTTTTTTTATTAAAAATGGAAGTGTATTTTTCTGCTGAAAATACGCCAACCTATTTGAGACACCTAAATAGTCGCGGTACCAACATTATAATAATAAGTACTGATCTTCTGTTTGTCTGTTTAATGGACCTATGCCTTCATTTGATATGGTCACTTCAACTTTTAAAAAGTTTGCAACTCGATAAATAATGGAATTTGTATGCAACATTGCAGTCCCGAAATCGAGACTGCAATGTTTTTAACTTTTTAATTTTTGACTGACCATAAACTACGCACTTCGCGACCTACTTTTTAACCGGCAACGTCGACTTTGCCGTCCATTTTTGAGAAAACTTATATATAATATTGTCTTCGGTTACCGCGATAGTTACTCATGAAATAAAACTATGAAAACGGATTATATCGCGTATATTGAATTTATAATACATCCCGACGTTTCGAACTCTTTACAGCGTTCGTGGTCAACGGGTGACTGAGGAAAAATTACAAATTGCAAAAATACCCACATACTAAAATAATGAACAATCATAGACTACAAACTTTAAGGCTGGTTGTACATGCAAAATCGGTTCATAAGGCTAGTTATACACTATAATTATTTTTCAAGTAAAGATATATATATATACGCGATAAAAATAAACTATGCCGGCTCCAACCCTACACCACGGACCCGAGAAGATTTAATTCCCTCCTAAATTGTAGGAGGGTATCCCAATATGGGACCGGCAACAAACTCGGCGGGACACATCTTTTCAAAACATCAGAATGTCCAGCATCATCCAACACTACGGTCTCACAGTCTATGTCTCGCTTGCTCCTTTATCAGGTGGACTACAGGATCCCAAGCTGGTGGTAGAGAAAAGCCATCTTCCCTATTAAAGTTTGGATATTTCTTAATCTCAATGGCCTCGCGCAGCATTCTGGGTATGTAACGCTTCTCCTTGGCAAGAACCAGAGGCTTATCAAACTTGATTGAGTGATTGGCTTTATCCATGACATGCTCACAGACAGCAGACCTAGGTCGACGGTGCTTGACATCAGCTATGTGTTCCTTCACCCGAGTGGAAATGCTCCGTTTCGTCTGCCCGACATATGATAGGCCACACTCACAGTCCAGCCTGTACACTCCTGCAGTCTGTAGAGGGGTATTGCATTTTACAGGCCTCAGGAATTGGAATAAATTCAATATACGCGATATAATCCGTTTTCATAGTTTTATTTCATGAGTAACTATCGCGGTAACCGAAGACAATATTATGTACACCAGTACGGACTGGAAGTTGCAACCAAAATCCGGCGACATGAAGACCTTGGGAATAAGCTCGCGCGCGCTCGTTGCGCTCTGCATTTCTTGAAGAGGTGTCGAGATGAAAATCTTATTCCTACATGCGTGAAGATAGCTCCGAAGAAGGACATTATCGGCAGTGAACGCATACTTCGCCGGGCGAGTGAGAGATTACTGTGCAAAGCCATCCATAACAACCGTTACACGGCTTATAGACTTGAGCAACAGATTAAGGTAGGCACCGGTCAATTGCAGGAAGTGTTGACAAGCACCGATTTTAATGATGTTGTTGAACAAGGTAATAAACGTTACGCATTTACATTTGAACAATGCAAGAAACGACAAAGTGCCAAGTTTGACAAGTTAAAATCGAAAACGAGACGCAGCGATAACGGAGGGCTTCAGAATAATAGCGCTAACGGAACGTCGCTGTCAGTGTCAAATCGGTCGGTTGTCAATCTATCCAGTAAACAATTGTCGACGTCTAAGTTTTCAGTATTAGAAAAAGGTCTTAATTATGTTGTGGCTCCGCGAAAGATCCCTTTTGAAGACATTATTGTTAGTGTAGAAGACTGTCTGGTGAAAAATCAGGTAAAGAAGGAAGATTTGGAGGCTATACGGCAGGATGTTTCGTCATTATTACGGAAAGCCAAGCCTCCGAAAAGGAATTTGCCTAGAGATGAATTGGCCGCGTTGAAAACGTTACGCGATGATCCAGACCTTACTATTCTTCGAGCGGATAAGGGAAATGCGACGGTTGTACTTAATACTTCAGATTATAACCAGAAAATTAGGGAATTATTAGCGGATACTACAACCTACAAACATGTAAAGACGGACCCGACTATGAAAGTATTGAAAACCACTAAAGAACTAATTAGTGATTACTCGGAGAGCCTTGATCTGAATGTTGCAAGTTTAGTTCCTGACTGCCCCGTGCCTCCAAAGTTGTATGGGTTGCCAAAAATACACAAACCTAGTGCCCCACTACGTCCCATAGTGAGCCAGATAGATGCTCCCACATATAAATTGGCTCAGTACCTCGCGGGAGCCCTCTCAGCATTACGTGGTAACACTAGCACGCATACAAAGGATTCTTACCATTTCATCGGTGAGATTAAAGACCTAACATTGACTGATGATGAGATCATGGTCAGTTTTGACGTCCAGTCGCTATTTACAAGCCTACCGGTACAAGACTGCATTGAAATTGTCAAGAAGAGGTTATGTGAGCAGAACATGTCAGAGGAATATGCTAAGCTGTTGGAACATTGCCTTACATCTGGCTACTTGCTATGGAATGGTGAATTCTATCTTCAAGTCGACGGCGTGGCCATGGGGTCTCCAGTGTCTCCAGTAGTCGCTGACATCTTTATGGAGGACTTCGAGGAGAGGGCACTCTCATTGGCTCCTGTGCGACCGAAGATATTTAAAAGATACGTAGATGACACTTTTACTATACTTCCAAAAAGTAGTGTTTCAACTTTCTTGGATCACCTAAATTCCATCCATAGCAAAATAAAATTTACTATGGAGTTGGAAAAAGACTGTTCTCTCCCCTTCTTGGATGTATTGGTAAAAAGAAATCCTGATAACACCCTAGGTCGCACTGTGTATAGGAAACCTACTCATACTGATAGGTACTTAAATGGCAAATCGCATCACCATCCCAGTCAACTTGTTACAGTAGGCAAATCTTTGTTTCAGAGAGCCCAGAGGATATGTGATGACCAGCATCTGGCCGCGGAGCTCCAGCATGCCAGGCGCGCGCTCCAGGCAAACGAGCTCAGGATACCGCGGGTCAACCAGAGGTCCCACATTAAGATCCCCACAGTCGAGCGCAGGCCTGCCATTCTGCCTTTTGTCAGGGGGGTCACGGACAGGATCAGCCACATCTTGAAGCGTGCTTCTATAAAAACATATTTCAAGCCAATGAAGAAGATGTCACAATTCCTGAGGCCTGTAAAATGCAATACCCCTCTACAGACTGCAGGAGTGTACAGGCTGGACTGTGAGTGTGGCCTATCATATGTCGGGCAGACGAAACGGAGCATTTCCACTCGGGTGAAGGAACACATAGCTGATGTCAAGCACCGTCGACCTAGGTCTGCTGTCTGTGAGCATGTCATGGATAAAGCCAATCACTCAATCAAGTTTGATAAGCCTCTGGTTCTTGCCAAGGAGAAGCGTTACATACCCAGAATGCTGCGCGAGGCCATTGAGATTAAGAAATATCCAAACTTTAATAGGGAAGATGGCTTTTCTCTACCACCAGCTTGGGATCCTGTAGTCCACCTGATAAAGGAGCAAGCGAGACATAGACTGTGAGACCGTAGTGTTGGATGATGCTGGACATTCTGATGTTTTGAAAAGATGTGTCCCGCCGAGTTTGTTGCCGGTCCCATATTGGGATACCCTCCTACAATTTAGGAGGGAATTAAATCTTCTCGGGTCCGTGGTGTAGGGTTGGAGCCGGCATAGTTTATTTTTATCGCGTATATATATATATCTTTACTTGAAAAATAATTATAGTGTATAACTAGCCTTATGAACCGATTTTGCATGTACAACCAGCCTTAAAGTTTGTAGTCTATGATTGTTCATTATTTTAGTATGTGGGTATTTTTGCAATTTGTAATTTTTCCTCAGTCACCCGTTGACCACGAACGCTGTAAAGAGTTCGAAACGTCGGGATGTATTATAAATTCAATATACGCGATATAATCCGTTTTCATAGTTTTATTTCAAAACTTATATAATTTTCGTAAAGGATTTTTTTGCAGCTTAAAATGTACTTATTGAACAAAAAAGTGTAAAAGAAAATTCTATGTTAAATGTTTAAGCCGCGGCTGGCGAGAAATGGCGTCAACTTTGAATATAAATAGGTAGTAATAAATTTACCGAATTTGACTGTTTAATGACTATTTTATCAAATATTATTTCGTCTTCATTTTAATTAGGTACTTAATCCACATTAATCATACAAAACACCGATAACTAATACGATTACCATTACATTCTTTATGTTTTGAGGCTCACCCGGTATTGTATTGTCCTAGTCATAGCTCTAAGTATATTGATTTGCATGGTAGGTTTTAATTAATTGTACTGTTTAACATTAGTATTTAAGTTTTTTGTTACTAACACTTCTATGGGCCATGCCTGAAAATAAATGATTATTTAATTTAATTTTAATTTAATTTATCAATTTTGATAAAAAATGCATAGGACCCTGATCCCTGCTAATATTATAAATGCTCACCTATTCATACTTAAATCGCTAAACCAATTAGGATAAAATTTGTTATATGTGCCATTTTCAATCAAAAGGGTACTTATTGTCGGTTGTCAATAAGGCGCCATTTCCATACAGCTTCAATTTGAAATCAACCTTATTGACAAGCGACAATGTGGTACCTTTTGGTTGAAAATGTCACATATATTTAAATAATTTGAGGGCCGGGGAAAGACATAGGATAGTTTTATTAATCATCATCATCATACCACACAGAGGTCGCGGACAGAAACAAGTGATGTCATAAACACTACTGATAAAATCAGTATACTGTCTACAACATTAGTTCCCGTAATGTCTCAGGTACAGTCAGCTGCATCCGTAAAGATAAAAACTTGCCGTGGAATAAAATGTTTTTACGGCCTTATAATAATAAGTCGGAAATAGTACGGAAAAAGTCTCACTTTGAATAACTTTAGAAAAACTTGGAAATATTAAAGGGAATGAAACGAAAGTCACCAGTTATTTTGCTATGATAATTTATTTCTCCAATATTAACTTTCAACAGTATTACCTTCTTATAACTACACTTCACAATCCCTCCACAACCTCGTCAGTCCACCATCAACTTCTTTCTCCCCGTTCCAACTCAGTCGTTTTTTTTCCATTATTCTTAAGTACCCTCCTTTTATTTTTTTTATTTTTAACCACAAAGAAGGAAGCACGATACCAGTGTTACCACATTAAACTTATCAATTACCTAAATAATCAAATAAATATTTAAAAATCATGACAGGACGAGATGACGAGATGGACGAGTTTCGTAATTTATGTATTTTGCACTTTTGTTATAGCGTATTTGACTTATTTGGATTCTGAAATCTTGCTGCAGGCGTTTTTGTGTGCAGACAAGAGGATATGCTAATACTCATACACGTATTTAAGAGGAAAGGGGTCGATCACTTCTCCATACAAACGTAGTCCTCATTTTCCTCCCTGGATATTGACATATAGTTTTACACAATTTGATGTAAGTATTTTAAACACAGCTATGTCCGACTGTCCGAAAAGCGTTTTTTAATAAAAAAATACGTTGAGATCGTGTTGTAGTCTTTTCTAATTCTAAAAAACCGGAAGTGTGAGTCGGACTCTCCCAACGAGGGTTCCGTACTTTTTAGTATTTGTTGCTAGCGGCAACTATACATTATCTGTAAACAATTTAACTGTCTAGCTATCACGATTCATGAGATACCTACAGCCTGGTGACAGACAGACGGACAGACAAACGGACAGTGGAGTATAAACTGAAATAAATATCATATACGGAGGAAAAAATGACCAAAGCCAGTGTCCAGAGCTGGAATCGAACCAGCCTTCCCCGTTTACCGGACAGGTGCCTGAACCGCTAGGCTATCCGGTCACGGTGGCGGTTTTTTCCTTCGTATATGACCTTTATTTCAGTTTATAGTTTAAATAGTAGTTTTTCTATAAACTAGAGATGGCCAGGGGGCGCCACAAGCCTTCGGGAATTGTCATATACTTGGAAATTTCGACCCATGCCACCGTGACCGGATAGCCGAGCGGTTCAGGCACCTGTCCGGTAAACGGGGTACGCTGGTTCGATTCCAGCTCTGGACACTGGAGGCTTTGGTCATTTTTTCCTTCGTATATGACATTTATTTCAGTTTATAGTTTAAATAGTAGTGTGTCTACTTGAAAAACCACAAATTAAATATTTTCATAGAAAATAATTTAAGAGCCCGTAGTCGATTTGAAAACGCGCGAAGATACGACTTTTACACAGTAACCGAACGCCGGCCGCTGCTTGAAATAACGCGACCGCCTAAACAATATTGATACTTTCGCAACATTATGCGTCACTTTATAACTTTAATTAGGTTAAAATAAAACTTTTGGTAAATTTGATATAATCGTTTATTACTCTTAACAATTTTCCTATGTATTCATATAATACATACAAATTATATAGTATGATGATAATGATTTGCACTAAGGCAATATCTTATATATATATATAATCATCTTACTCGCGTTATCCCAGCCTTTTTGCCACGGCTCATGGAAGTCTGCTGGGGTCCGCTTGGCAACTAATCCCAAGAATTGGCGTAGGCACTAGTTTTTACGAAAGCGACTGCCATCTGACTTTCCAACGTTCCAACCCAGAGGGGAAACTAGCCTTTTGTTGAAATTTGGTATACAGATAGTTTGAATCCCGGGGAAGGTCATAGAATACTTTTTATTCAAGAACTTACCCTTTAAGGGGGTGGAAATTTGTATGGGGAATCAATAAACGCTGAACCGATTAAGATGAAATGAGGTATGGACATAGTTTGAGTCCTGGGGAAGGACATAGGATAGGTTTTACCCCAGAAACGGGGGGGGGGGGGGGGGTAATGGAAATTTGTATGGGGTCCAATAAAACCGATTTGGATGGAATTTGATATTATGGAGATAGTCTTAATCGTTGGGAAGGGTGTATAATAATTTTTATTTCCAAAGTCATCCTCTTCTCTTCTCCATTCTTCTAACACTCGCTCAACGTGTTATTGGTTGTACGATGAATACTGCTCAAGACCTGGAACACCTGGAGTGCTTCTGGGTGCAAAGGGTCAAGGGTAACACTCGCTCAACGTGCCGCTGGTAGAGTTTGATGGGGATAACTCAAGACCTGGAACACCTGAAGTGCTGCTGGGTGCAAAGGGTCAGGGGTAACACTCGCTCAACATGCCGCTGGTAGTGTGTAGTGTACGATGGATACAGCTCAAGACTTGGAACACCTGGAATGCTTCTGGGTGCAAAGAGTCAGGGGTAACACTCGCTCAACGAGCTGCTGGTAGTGTATGATAGGAAAAGCTCCAGACCTGGAACACCTGGAGTGCTGCTGGGTACAAAGGGTCAGGGGTAACGGGTAATACTCACTCAACGTGCTGCTGGTAGTGTATGATGGGGAAAGCTCCAGATCTGAAACACCTGGAGTGCTGCTGAGTGCAAAGGGTCAAGGGCAAAGGGTAGGTAACACTCGCTCAACGTGTTGTGGGTAGTGTATGACGGAGACAGCTCAAAACCTGGAACACCTGGAGTGCTGCTGGACGCATCGGATCAGGGGTAAAACTCTTTTAATCTGAAGTTGGTAGAGTATGTTGTAGGCAGGTTAAGTTCTTCAAGACCTGGAACACCTGGAGGGCTGCCAGATGAAGCAGGCACCTGACCAGAGCTACCACACGTTTAACATGCAGTAGGTACTGGGGGTTAAAAGGGGGTGGAAGTTCTGATAACAATAAATGAACCTGAGTTCCACTAAGTATAGCCAGGGTTCATCATCAGCTCTATCTTGGGTACTGCTCTCCCATTTGCTCATCAAGACGTGTCAGAAGACCAAAACAGCGTGTGCCTATATTGCACCAAACCTGAGTTCCACTAGGTACAGCCAGGGTTCAGCATCAGCTCTATCTTGGGTACTGCTCTCCCAAGTGTTCATCAAGACGTGTCGGAGGACCAAAACAGCGTGTGCCTATGTTGCACGAAACCTGAGTTCCACTAGGTACAGCCAGGGTTCAGCATCAGCTCCATCTTGGGTACTGCTCTCCTAATTGCTCATCAAGACGTGTCGTAAGACCAAAACAGCGCGTGCCTATGTTGCACGAAACCTGAGTTCCACTAGGTACAGCCAGGGTTCAGCATCAGCTCCATCTTGGGTACTGCTCTCCTAATTGCTCATCAAGACGTGTCGGAAGACCAAAACAGCGTGTGCCTATGTTGCATCAAACCTGCGTTCCACTAGGTACAGCCAGGGTTCAGCATCAGCTCCATCTTGGGTACTGCTCTCCTAATTGCTCATCAAGACGTGTCGAATAACCAAAACAGCGTGTGCCTATGTTGCACGAAACCTGATTTCCACTAGGTACAGCCAGGGTTCAGCATCAGCTCCATCTTGGGTACTGCTCTCCTAATTGCTCATCAAGACGTGTCGGAAGACCAAAACAGCGTGTGCCTATGTTGCACCAAACCTGCGTTCCACTAGGTACAGCCAGGGTTCAGCATCAGCTCCATCTTGGGTACTGCTCTCCTAATTGCTCATCAAGACGTGTCGAATAACCAAAACAGCGTGTGCCTATGTTGCACGAAACCTGATTTCCACTAGGTACAGCCAGGGTTCAGCATCAGCTCCATCTTGGGTACTGCTCTCCTAATTGCTCATCAAGACGTGTCGGAAGACCAAAACAGCGTGTGCCTATGTTGCACCAAACCTGCGTTCCATTAGGTACAGCCAGGGTTCAGCATCAGCTCTATCTTGGGTACTGCTCTCCCAAGTGCTCATCAAGACGTGTCGGAAGACGAAAACAGCGTGTGCCTATGTTGCACGAAACCTGATTTCCACTAGGTACAGCCAGGGTTCAGCATCAGCTCCATCTTGGGTACTGCTCTCCTAATTGCTCATCAAGACAGACCAAAACAGCGTGTGCCTATGTTGCACTAAACCTGCGTTCCACTAGGTACAGCCAGGGTTCAGCATCAGCCCAGCTCTATGTATACTAAAACCTTCTCCAGAATGTAACAAACACTTTTCTAAAAACCGCATCAAAATCGGTTCAGCCAAATGCGAGATAATCGCGAACAAACATACATACATACATATACATACAAACATACGGGACAAACTGAGAACCTCCTTTTTTTTGAAGGCGGTTAATAAACAAGTACTTACAACCCAAGGATTAAAGTTTCTGGTCGCAGTTTACACGCACACAGTACAGCCAAACACGCAAACAAATATAACTTTTTACACGGCGAGCGACGCACACAATGATAAATAACTTCGTCGTCGTCGATGCAACGTGCGGAGCCGATTAACAAACGTCCTGCCTCTACCAGCTCCCGCGCGGGACTGAGGCCGCGGGCGCGTGTCACCGATGTTATACCACTAAAAGGGGAAGTTTTTAAAAAATCGTCAGAAAATAAAAGTTGCAACTTAAATAAAATGAAGTACAGCAACAGTTTAAGTAAACATTGCAGATTATTTGAGTATGCAATCTACGTCGAAAATAAGTAGATTTTCGGAGAAATTGTCACTTGTTTTGAGGTCATTTCTGGAGAAAATTGAATTCGTTTAACTTTCATTTCCTCGAGTTTTAAGTCATATAACAACAATGTAATCTGATAAACCTAGAGTACAGAATATGTGTAATACAAATTTACCATGTTTAGCAGTCCAAACTTTACGAAATTTACAAATAAGAGCATCAAAGTCAGTGCTTTACACGCGTTTACCTAAACGTCCATCAGAAAAAAATTCATTACTAATTTAGTAAGCCTTTTTTCAAAAAAATGATCTGATAAACCTAGAGATAAGAAGTCGTGCTAATAGAAACCAGTACTTGTTATTTCAATTAGGTAACAAAAGGTGTACAATTTCACAGAAGAAATCTATCAACTTTACATTTTTGCGACTAAAATCGTAACCGGGCTCTTAATTTGTTCTTAGAGTAGTTTTTCTACTTGAAAAAGACACAAATTGAAGTATTTTATTTGTTAATTATATATAATAATTTAATTTGTTCTTAGAGGACAGTGGAGTATTAGTAATAGGTTCCCGTTTTTACCATTTGGGTACGGAACCCTAAAAAACGACGTATAGTGAAAAGTGTTCATCCCTAAACTGAAACACATTTTACCTTCATAACAAAATAAAAGAAAATAAAGACACAATAATATATAAAGTCAAGACACAGCGTAGTATCACACTAGCAACAACTGTCACATAAACTCAGTGTCTGTCCAATATGGCGACACAAGTGTCGAGTCGTGTTCATATTACACCTGCACTTGTCTTCGCGAATGTACGGGACGGTGCCTGACTCGAAATTAAACTGTAATTGTAATTGTTGTGATATTTGTTCCTGAGTCATGGTGTTTTCTGTGTATTTAAGTATTTGTAGAAGTACATATTATATATATCGTTGTCTGAGTACCCACAACACAAGCCTTCTTGAGCTTACCGTGGGACTTAGTCAATTTGTGTAAGAAAAAAATTATACTTAGGGACATCCCTAAGTTTTTTTTTTATTGTAAGTAAATTTAGTCGTAATGATATTTAAGAGTCACATGAACCTAACCGCCACCCATTCAATTGAAATTACGCTCTCATTTTAAGGCGGTTCCCTGAGCCAGAAGGCGAAAAATCTCCATATATGATCCTGTTTTTCTAAGAGGCGTTGATATTCGTAGACGTGGAAAAAATATATGTAGTTCTTGACTATATTATCTTTAATATCATAGCTTCCGATACACGAATTATGACACTTCGCTCGATACAATTAATTCCCAAAGTAACCTCTAACTCGGACTTTTAATCCAACTTTACTCGGTTATTTATTATGTGATACTATAAATAAAAAAAGAAGAAAAAACAATCTTAACTTAAAGAATAATTTCATAGCTTTCGAATTTCGATATTGTAGGGTAACGTTTTTAAAAGAAATAAAAATCGACAAAATTCGATCATAATTGACACTTGGCGCGCATGATCTTTCCCGTTCTTTCATGCGAAATGTGACAGAGACAGCGGCAAACCGACGGAACGGCTTTAAAACGACAAGCTGACATAGCATTAAACTTGGCATGAACCTTTACCTTTACGCTACCAAGACCAAAATATTCTTGAGCGAATTCAGGCGGCGTTTGAGGGAGAGAGGTCATGACCCTCGTTCCTGGTCATTCCTGATGCAGAGGCTGTTTATCGCGATTCAGCGCGGCAACGCGGAGAGCGCGATGGGCACCTTTGCGCCTGGAAAGGCGCGGGACGAGTTGTCTGACTAAGTTGTAGTTTTGTTTAGTTTTAATTTAGTTAATAGCTGATTTTAATGTACCTATTGTTTGTTCCTATTTTAAAGTCCAAATAAACAATGAAGATTACGCGACAAATACCTAAGTGTAAGGGCTGAGTGGACGCGAGCTGAGCGTTCGGCGGGGCGTGCAGCGTGGCGTCGGGCTCACAAGTGATGTGAGCAGCGTGCACTAAGGCCGCTCTTATACGTTTTCATTTGTTTAACATGCACGCCGCACGCCCCGCCCCACTGCACGCTCAACTCGAGCGTCCACTCAGGCCTTACACTAAGGGCTGAGTGGACGCGAGCGGAGCGTTCGGCGGGGCGTGCAGCGTGGCGTCGAGCTCACAAGTGATGTCAGCAGCGTGCACTAAGGCCGCTCCTAGGTATACGTTTGCATTTGTTTAACAATAACATGCACACCGCACGCCCCGCCCCGCTGCACGCCCAACTCGAGCGTCCGCTCAGACCTTAGGGCCTTACACATGCCTTACACTAAGTATCTCTGTCTGTAACTAGTTTTCGTTGATATAAATTGTTATACAAATAAAATAGAGCGAATAAAAGTTTTGTATGTAAACGAGATACAGCCTGGTGACAGACAGACAGACGGACAGACGGACAGACAGACAGACGGACAGACGGACAGCGGAGTCTTAGTATTAGGGTCCCGTAAAACCCTTTGGGTACGGAACCCTAAAAAGACTTGATTTTTTTACGCATAAAACTATCTATCTATCCTACGCAAAAAACTCACTTAATACAACATTATAATATCAAAGGATGTTATTAAATCTCAGATTTTCCACGCGGAAAAATCCATTTTTAAATGATAATATTTCTGGCAGAAAAAAAGCTTTTTCACTCAATATCAGATGATATCTGAACTTAATATCCTGTCGAGAAGATTTCATATTTGAAGCCATCTTCTTTAGTTTTTAGGGTTCCGTAGTAGATAATTTTTCGGGCAGAAGTTATCATTTTTGAAAGTGAAAGTCTACATTCTTCAATTTAGGCATATTACGATTCACTGATAAATGTTAAAAATTACCACCGGTTCTGAGTTAGTCTAACTCTACACCACAGCCCCGAGAAAAGGGTGTGTAATGCTTAATATAATTATATAAAACCGGACAAGTGCGAGTCGGACTCACCCACCGAGGGATAATTTTTAGGTTTAGGTAACTAATACATCCAAATATGTATTATCAAATTTTTTTATTATACCGATTCTTTCGATTCATCATATTATCAGCCCTTTATTTATTGCGTACTGCTAAGCATTAGGTAAGCATTTTACGCATGGTAGGAGAGAAGAGGAGTTTGTTGAGAACCATAGAAAATAGAAGAGGAAAGATGCTTGGACACCTGCTACGACACGACGAATTTAAGGAGAACATACATAGATCAAGTAAAGGAAAAACTCAACGTCGTGTCGTATCAGGCTGTCAAGGAGAAGGCAGAGGACCGACACTTATGGAAATCGCTCCACCGACAAGAGTATAATTCTTAAATATATGGTGATGAAGCATTAGGCCTCTCTTGTCTTGTAGTACACCTCTTGTCCCGGCCCTGAGCTAATCTCATCCAGAAAGCATGTTTTTCGATTATTTAATTATAAGTGCGTGTTTATAAATATCAATTTATTTATTTCCTTTAAGTACAATTTTAAGTTTACATCATGTTGTTCATAAGAGCAGGAAACGATTCCTCCGTACTAGTAAAAACTGTATGACGGCAGGAAGCACCACCTCTCCCGGATCACATTTACTCTTATCTAGCAGTAGGTATACATGTATTTGCGCAGTACTAGATATATATATATATATGTGTAATATTGTATATTATTTTGAATGAATTTAAATTATTCTAACTTAAAAGTTTTCTGTTTATCTCCATCATTGGAATAATACACATATGAAGTTAATCCATTAAACCAAATTAATTTAGACTGTTGGGGGATTATTAAGACTCGTTCCGCATATTTATGCAAGCTCTAAATTATTTAAATTACACGAATGTCTGTTGAGATAACATAATTACGTCGTTAATGTTACTGAAATTTAGAATTTATGTACCTATAGCTTAGTTTTGAATGATTCACGGTTAGTTTCACTAGACTTATATTGACCGGGATATAGACCGTGATTACCTTTTGTATTATTTGTGAGCTCCCGATATTTCGACGCAGTTACATGCATCATGTTCACGGGTGACTGAAGATAGCGGGTGGGTGTCAAAGTTGTGTAGACAGCGCTCTGTCTACCCTCATTCTTGCGCGTCGGCTGCGTTCACTTTCAACGTATGTACTTTGTATGTTGTACGTTATGTAGCTTATCGAATAAGCAATTTTCTACAGTAACTAGTCACTCGCCCCAGCTTCGCACGGGTAAACCTTAACAAATTGGGGCATTTTCTATGAAAAGAGACCTTACTGTCGATGGCGCTTAAGCCGCACAGCGTCGCGCGGCATTGTATTTATTATATTTACATCGAATGAAAATTACACTAGGGTGACTCTACTCCAAAATCTTCCAACTACACGAATATGTTATGAGTCTGAAAGATAAATAATTAGGCCATATTTAGCTACAAGTGAAGGGTACACGGAAAGAACATGTCTAGTCACTGTTTTTGGAAAAATGACATTTTAACCTCAAAATGTAGAGCCCTTAATAAACTATTAGTTACAATTACAACTTCTGTTACCACTGCAATTATAAATATAACTCCTTTTTTTCTCACTTTAAAAACAGCTATACACGAAAATAATATGGTTAATTACCTACATCGTTCCTTTCAAACCGCGGTAACTCAAAATGTTGCCAAAGTGACTAGACATGTTCTTTCCGTGTACCCTTCATATGAAGTTAACAAAATGTAATGGCAAACCGAAGTCACCTTCAAAAGTTACGCAATTCCCCTACAGCTCGAAACAATATCAACTGACACGAATTCTTTTCTCCCATAACAAATCCTTTGGGAACCGCGATCCGAACTACCCACTAAACTTAAACACCTACCACCACAAGCTGAAACCAACCTTATACATATCACACAAAATCCAATTTTGTTAGCAATTTTTTAAATGGAACTTAAATAGTTTAATTTCATCGTAAGAGTTCATAAGTCCTGGCGCAGACATTAATAGGGATGATAGTATGTGATTATACGGGCGAAGCAGCGGGATTATCTTGTATTTTCACGAGTTTCATCTAAGGTAGCTCGCTGATAGGTTCCTAAAGTTTTAGCGCAGTTGAATTCAGTTAGGTTATTTCTGAAGAGGGAATTTTAAAGTCAGCAATTTAGATCTTATAAGCATACCCCGGCAAAGCGGTTAGATGGGTGCAGTTTAGTTAGACACTTTATAAGCTTTTATTGCTGACTGTACTTTTCTTCATACAGGCAATTACAGTGCAATCAGTTTATATGACTGCTTATATTGACCAACCGTATACTATGACGTAATTATTGTAGGAAGTTTGGTTTTCATATAAAATTCTTTGTGACAAAGTCTGACAATAAGATGACTTCGCTTATAGTGACAACCTATAAATCCTATTTTCATAAAATTATTATTTTATTTTGCTGGGCCTTTGCCCAATCCCCCAATTTCTCCACAGATCTCTGTCCAATGCTGTGTCTGGCCACTCCTTCAAAAAGGAGTCAAGTTCATCCCGCCATCGCCGGCGGGGTCTGCCAAGTCCCCGATTTTAGTTTTCGGGCTTATATTATATCGTATACTGACACATCGCTGATTTTCGTGTCCGTATATTTAATTAATCGCTAACTGGTACGTTTCTGCCCTCGCAAAACCGGTCTATCAGACCAATTTGAATCATTACTATTACTATAGAGACGCCACACCAAACAATGAAATTGTCGCAATCGCAATCTGTACCACGCGACCAAAACGTCGTAAGCGGCGTAAAATTCATGGCGCTTACGCGGTTAGGTCGCGAGATTTACGCTCCGTTTCTACGGTTGTTGTCAAAACAACATCATCTCATGGCGCAAAATACTGGTTCTCTGTGCCGGTTCTATACGTTAGTAATTAATAGTTCAATGATTCGAACACACATGTTATTTGGCATATTGTTTTTTTTTGTGTTTGATTTCATTAATTGCAGCTGAAACACCTACTAACATGACATAAATTTATTAATTTCCGCTACCAAAAGGTTGTCTGAAAGAAACCGCTCTTTAGCGATAAGACCGCCTGTCGTTTAACCACTTTTTTTCTGTATTCTTTGTATTGTTTTCTGTAATGAGGTGTGCAATATAGTGTGTTTGTAGTGTATTGTTATTTACTGTACGTTTAAAAAAATCTTAAAACTACTTTCTTCTTTCTAAAAAATAATTCTATAGTAGTCTTTACAGAAAACCTTTTCGTTACTTTTCTTTAAATGAGTATCCGACCTCCGGCATAAAGACCCTTGGGTCTTAATCTGGCATCTATCAGTTATCAGTTGTAAGACGTAGGGCAGCCATTGGGGATACACGTAGGTGTAGGTACGTCCTAATTCAGACCCTAGGGAAATCGATTTGTAGAGAAAATATCGACATTAAGCTAGGCAACCCAACCCAAGCAATAATTTTTTTTTTTTTTTATCTTTATTACTATAATTTTTAATATACTACAACTAATATTAGAAGGAAAAATTTATGGCAAGAGGGGAAGGGGAAGAAGGAGGGTCACCTGGCTTGACAACATAAAAAAATGGACGAACGTCGATAACGCAGCCATGCTGGCAGAAATGGCTAAGAACAGGAGAGAGATGGCAAAGGTGGTCGCCGACGTCCGTTAGGGCATGGCAAACAAAGAAGAAGACTATAATTTTTAAGAAAAAAAAAACGACTTCAATGGGGGATGCCGCTGAAAGTTCACTTATTGTTGATGGTGCACTTTTAGATTCCAGACAATGAAATGAAAAAGACAGCATATTTTGCCTAATTATGTAGAAAAGGAGGTAAAACAACCCACTTTTCTAGTAGCATTTCGTTTTTGTAAGGGTCGCAGTTCTAACCTAACCTAACCTACTTTTCTGTTTCTTTTCTGTAAGGGTCACAGCTCTAACCTAACCTAACCTACTTTTCTGATAGCAGTTCTGTTCTGTGAGAATCGCAGTTCAAAACCCACCCACCAACCTTACCCACTTTTCTAGTAGCATTTCCGGGTCCGGATCCGAGTCCGGGTCCGTGTCCGGCTGTCCGGGTCCAAGTTTTGGTCAGAGTTCGGTCCGGGTCCATTCTGATCATCATCAGCAGTTCCACTTCATCAAATCAATCAAATGTCACTTTTTTTAATGTAAATGCTGGATTTGTTGATGAAAATACAAAAATTACTATATGTATGCCTTTCACATTTGAGGAGTTCCATCGGTTCCTCGTGAGTCTCACCATCAGAACTCGAGCTTGACAAAAATATGTCTTAAAAACTTAAGTTGCTTAACAAACATAAAGAAGAGGACAAATCGCCAAACGTAAACTATGCGTCATTAAAGAGTTCCGTTCTGATCATCATCAGCAGTTCCACTTCATCAAATGTCACTTTTTTAAATGTAAGTGCTTGATTTGTTGATGAAAATACTAAAATCACTATATGTATGCCTTTAACATTTGAGGAGTTCCCTCGATTCCTCATGGATCCCATCATTAGAACTGCTTTTTGACAAAAACGGGACAAAAACGGGACCAATGTATATACTTACAATCAAAAAAGAATTTTCCAAATCGGTTAAGAAACGACGGAGTTATGGAGTAACAAACGTTAAAAAAAAAAACAACCGAATTGAGAACCTCCTCCTTTGAAATCTTGAAGTCGGTTAAAAAATACACATGGTGCAAACGGCGGACTTAATGCTGCAAAGTATTATTTATAAGCCAATCTTCGGGAAAAGGATATAAGTTTGTAGGCTGATTTGACAGACATCAGCGATAAGACCACAATCTTTTTCCGTTTTTATGTTATTGTGGAGTATTCAATCGGTTATATATTTGCACTTCGGAACCACAAGTTCAACGCGAATTTATTTACCAACAAGTAAAGTACGTAAGGTGAAACAGGTAACTAAATACAGACCGAAACAAACTTTTTATGGTAATTATAAAATATTTGTTTTTTTTTTAAATCATTTATCTGCTATTCAAGCGTCGGTAACCACATAAATAAATGCAGGGTTTCCAAACACTTTCTCACTTTAATAACAAAATCCAGGTGCGCTAAACCTTTTCTCTTATCCTCTAAAATTACGCCCAGAGCTCATTATGGCTGGTCCGAGCATTTTTAGGGCTAAGCTAACTTTATTCGCTTGCCGTTCGTTCGGTGCACTCTCATAAAAATGCAAATACCGCGAGAGAGAGACGGACGTATTATGTTAATTATTGCGAATGCGCCATCTTTTTTACACATTTTTCACCATTTCGTGTTTCGCCAAGTTCCTATTTATTCCCTCTAAAACGTTTTATCTTCGGATTTATGCCGTATGCTAGTGATTATTTAAAAGCTAAGAGTTTCCGCATAAATTGTGAGAATTTGAATATTGAAAGCGTTTTTGCTTATGTTGATGCTTCGTTATTTAAAGTATGTAGTTACTTGAGATCTCCCTAATGTTTTTCTGCTTATCACAAATATATATTTGGTCCTGATTTATGTACGTATGTTATAAAGTATTTACATATAATATTTATATATCTTCGTCTAGTACTGAGCTCACTGTGGGATTAGGTCGACCTATGTAAAATAATCCTATAATATTTATTAATTTACTTATTATATATATATTCGTGCCTATAAATTTCAATACTAAAAACAGTTTAAATAAAACCGGTTTTATAAAGAAACATTCCCATTGTTTCAAGTATATCGTAAACTCTTTATTTAGATTCTAAAGAATGCAGTACAATGCTCATTACGCTCTTCCTTACAATAAAACTTTAATATCCAGTACTTTAAAATCCACTCTATAAAGACTATTATGTTGATGCATCTAGGATTTAACGGTGTCTTTTAGTTTTACACGAAAATTTAAACAAATTCAAGCAAAATGTACCCTCATGCAAGATTCGAACTTCAATTCATGAAAGAAGAAAAAGCAAGACAATGTTAACAATGTTTTTTATTTATTTTATTTAATAGTTATTAAATAACTACCTAAGTCAAATTTTGACCAAGTAAAGCAAAAACAGTCCGTTTCAGCTGCCTTTCCTATATCCGGCCGTTTTCCTCTACGGGTCGCAGTTCTCAACCGGTTCTAGTGATTTTTTGTGAGCAGGTTCGATAATTCTATAGATTAAAATTTTGTATATTTTCCAAATTCGGTATAATTATTAGCAGTTTTACGTCTCATTTCTTACATCGTTCACAATAAGTCGAACCGACCGGGTAGTCTTGTAGTCAGGACGTAAGCCGCGTAAGCTCAAGACGCGGGTTCCCGCCTCGGCCACCGGTGGACTTGGTCACTTTTTCTTAAGTGTATGATATGTATTTCATTTTTTAAGTCGAACTATTTGGGCGATGAAACTCCAGCAATCGCAACTTCAACAATTAGACGTATAAAACCTTTCCGCCAGGAAGTAACGATGCGTTCCATGTGGCTACGTTACGTTCCACGCGTGGCGGTTTACATTTGATAAGCATTGTTTACATGAAAATTTGTTGCAATAAATAAAATAAAAAAATAACAAGGCTATGTTAATATCAACACATTAATATATATAATGCCAATGCTAGTAATAAAAATATTATGCAATAAACGCAAATTTCTTTAATATGTGGCATCGTGATTCTTTTATAAATATAAAATCTTCACCCTCGCCTCGGACCAAAAAAAAACGTTGTTAAAAAGAACAACGACTCAAGCATCCTCGCCATTTCAGTCCTAAAAATTTTCGATGTGACAAAAATACAAAAAGGTGATGGCGATGTTATAGAATGATCATTTTTGTCTCACAATAATTGATTGTACTCTATGGAGGGTTAAGCGAGTTTGAAGACATTATAATGTATTACGTAGTTGATAGTGGTGCATTACCTAGACCCAATGGAAGTCGACCTTAATTGGTAAACGCCAAAAATTGTGCTGAACCACGTCCTTAGAATGATGTTGAAACTCGTCTCGTCGTGTTTCGTTCCACGCAGGAACATAACGATGCCGCTTTACGAGGCTTTGCGCTGTGCTGAGAGACGGATTGCGTTACGGTAATGTGGCTTTGCAATTTTATAGTTACAGCTGTCAGGATGTATGGGCACTAAGAAGCGTTATGTGCTCCTTTAGTTAGGCTTTCATGGAAAACTTTGATACAAGTGTTCTATAAGTTGTTCAGGTGCAAAATGGCTCAATTAAACGATTTAAAGCCAGTTGAGTTTACCATTTTGCACCTCAGAAGAGTTTGTAACATCTTCAGTTGTTAGGCAAAAGAAACAACGATTTATTAAGGCTTTTGATGACTACAAAGCTTGCAATCGTGCTATTCTACCATTAGAGTTAGAGGGTAATGAAACTTATGAGTCTAATTATGAGATAAAGTGCGATTTGTCTCGCCATAATGGATCGCCGCTTAAAGCCTATGTCACCGCCAGCGGCACGGCCTGTTGGCACTGTATCCTCCGAGGTCATGCAGTTTTGCAACCCTGGTGGTATTTCTTTAGTTTTGAGTTGTTGCCCTGACCGCTAAATTGCAAACGCATTGCATTTATCGCATAAAACAACCGGCCGCTTTAATTTTATGTGAATCCTGAATCAGACTTGTCTAAAGTATAATCTAAAATTTTACTTATTGTGCCCCAAAACTTCCTTTTAAGGCAGTTTCAATACATGACTCTTATGACAAAGACTTTCACGCCTGAAAGGCACGCTGTATTAAATTGTAAATATTAATAGCAAAGGCGCCTCCAAGCCTTTTAAAGAAGAAATTAATGGATGCATCGCAAAGGCAAAGAATAGAGCAGCGCCATCTAGTGGCTAAACAAAGCTGTTTGTTTGGCCCTGGTTTATAGAAAATAGGCATGTGTCGTGTACATATTTTTATAGGGTGCAGTGTTAGGTTTACTACAAGCTTTTGTTAGCTTGTAATGTTTGTACGTGTGTATGTTCGGGTTAAATCTTCCCATTATTCGATTGAGATAAACTTCACATACGTATGTACTAGGGTGACAATACAATATTATGGTACCATCGATCTGATCTAATGATACACATTAGGTGGCCATAGGAACTATGTGATAAAACAACGCAACGCAACCTATTTGTGTTTAGTTTTGTTAGCATTGTCTCGATGAGCTATTTAATAGTTGTCTGTTGAAAGAAAAGCACAGTCAGCGATAAAAGCTTATTTTACAATTTTTTTTTTACCAATCTATTTCAAGGGATATCTTCCTCTTAAGTAAATAAAATTAACAAAACGAAAAACAAGTTAGAGACACTCTAGTATCCGAAAGTTTGTGACCGCATCCGCGTCATGCGGGTGTAACTTGCCTTTATTTAGCTAGTTAGTTTAGGGTTGGTTAGATATAACTTCCCTATTAACTCACAAATTATGTGTTTGTGGTTTACATATTACACATACAATACAATACTATAGAAACAAAACTATGTCGCGACTCGCGAGTATTTAGTTCGTCGATTTTAGCTGAATTTTTGTTCCACCCTAAATCAAATTATTTGCTAAATGTATCTGTAATGTACTGTATTTACCTCAGTATATCATACGATGTAATGTATTTCCAACGATTCGCCAACACAAACACCACGCGGTACGTCCGGCTCTGCTCACCGCATAATATCGACTGACCCTAACTGTCAGTGGCGTCACCATGACGTAAGCGCTCGAAGCGTCAATACACTACATCCCTTCCTTTGTTTATTTTTCGAGAACTAAGTTAATAATAACAATACATACCCAACGTTCTATGAATGCGCTGGTACCATTGCCTTGGGTGGACATCTCCAAGACTCCGAGATCTATGACTTACCCCACTTGGGACTTTTGTAATCTTCAATTTCTCTACTGTATTGTCGATAGCTCCTGTAAGTCTGATACCTGAATCCCTTTTCCTTTCCCCCTTTTTCCGTAAAGTCTAAGTGCTTATACTTAATCCCCTTGTTTTTATAATCGTCAAAACCGTGCCTAAAATGTTCGTGATATGGATAGTGGACAACATCATCGGATAATGCCTAACAAAACAATTCGTAGCCAACTCAGTCTGTAATAATTAACTTATTTAGGTACTGAGTTTATTATCTGTATTAATTATGAAATGATTTCATGAAGCTCCAACTGCTCCAAGAGTTAGTAGTTTCCCTCTAGAAACCTCTCATCTAAGTCACTGCATGAGCTAATGAGCTTATCATTTGGGAGTGGTCTGTGTGGAAATACTATGATGAAAGGCCTTTAATTTTTCTTCGCCTAGTTGTCCAAAACAGTTCTACCAAATAAAACTGTGGCCCCAATTCTTTATATTTGATTAGCTAGACAATAAGAGCTGAACAATCATTACAGTATTAATGACATTCTTCAATTTTGGTCACAATGACGGTTCATTTTTTTTTTCTATAACCCATGACGATTGAATGCTGACATGATGATCATGTTTTGGTTTATCTCTGGTCCGTTTGTTATTTATTTACATTTCCTATTGTTAAATTTAATTTTTCTACACCTTGTGTAGCTTTCTACGACCCGAAAGTGATTTAACGAATCCTATTTGAGTACTCGATAATGGCTCACTATCTTATCTCATTCTTTTGCTTATTTTCAACTTTCAATACTGTACAAGTGTACTTACAGGTTACAATGCCACTTAAGCTATAAGCTACACTGCCAACCTAAACCAAGTTGTTCTTATATACAATGCATTATTATTAATACAATATACAGAACTCCAACCAACTTTGATTTGACAAGGTAGGGTTGTGGACTAAACAGTATAATTACAAAATTCAAAAGTTCATTTTTTCAAGTGGGCCTCAAGACTTGGAAGTTTTTTATAAGAAATGCAAGCAGGCAAGGTCACTCTTATACTTCTGTGTGAGTAAAAGAGGCCTTACAGGACTCCATTTACGCTAGCCACTTCTAGTTTTTATTCTCCTTTTTCTAACTGCATGTTTGAACTTCTGACACAATTAACAGTCTTACAGAAGCGAATGACAAATCATCCGAATAAAAAGATCTAATTATGCTTACACTAATAATATGAGATATTATAACCACATTAGAAGTTACACAGTACCCACAGTACAGTGTAATTACCTTGCTACTTTCATCTTTATAGTGAATACAGAACGGAGCTACGGAGCTGTATCTTTTCTTTCAGTGCTACGGATTAGCTATTTAAATTCCAAATTCCTTGTCTCTCAGAAAATCAAGAACCCATATGTGATTGTTTGTAGCACATCTCTTTCTTTTTTTTTAATACATAGAATTAATAATTAATTGACAACCATCAGTATCACTTACATCGATCTCACATTGATTCTGGTGAAATTCATGTTTACCTTTTTTATTTTGAAACGTGATTGTTTAGTTACATACGCTTTGTGCACGTACATTTTCTGTTTACTTTATTATGTGCAACATTTATACAAATTCACGAAGATAAGCTTCCTATGCAATTTGTGCTGAGTCAGTGATACAGCATGTTATACATTAAATATTGAACCAACATTAGTTTTATTTTTATTATCACTTTCAGAAGGTCAATGCAATTGCTAGCTTGTGCAATTTTCTGTGTATGTTCAAATAACATGTATACCTACATTTTAGACCAATAAAAACTTATTTTATAATATTTATTTATTGTAATCTTATATTTTATACACAAGATGCTTTATAAATCGGTTTTCAAATGTATGAGTCCCGTCCATTAACTACGAGTTATATACATAGTATCTATAGACCTGCAAATGTGTTTATGTGTATATACATATCTACAATACAACGCAACGTCCATCAATCGAGAGCAAATTCGTTAGATACTTGTGGTAATGTGAAACCAGGCAGTTGCTTATTCATTACCCATATTACATACCTATAGGTATATATGATAATGACTGCACTGTTCGCTATGTTCTTTGTACATACATATAAATATATTGTACATGGTATCGTGTGGTATCGTTCACCACTAAAACGGACTTCATGTTTTCTCTAGAATTCTTTATTTTCCCGCATGTAGTCTAGTATGCGCGTGCAGACGGTTAAAACTACGAACTACATACATACATAAGCTAGCTGCATAGCTTAATTATTTAGTTTTTATTTTATATATTAGTTGGATTTATTTTTATGGCTATCCACTTAAATTTAAACATATATTCACATTTTCAACCTTTGACATACCAACTCGTAGGTAGCTAACAATATGCCTATGGAAGATATCGGACGTAGGTTTACTAATAAAACATTCAATGTTTATTATTTCGTAATTTTTTTTTTTTATAGTAGCCGTGTGACATGTGACGTTTGGTCTGAAGTCACAATGTTATTTTATTATCACTGGTACTTATTTACAAGTATCCATTTATGTACCGTAGTTGTGTAATGAAACGTTCACAATTTAGTTTTTTGCTATACACTGTATTCAAAAGTTGACCGAAGCGTTAGCGAAGGTCTCCGTTTTAACTTGAGCCAAATGCTTTCGTTTCTCCTCTACAGGTCACAATTTTCGACCGATTATCATGAAATTTTGTGACCAGATTAAATATATTTTTTCCGATCCAGGTTTTGGTAATTTTTCAAACTGCGTAGATTGGCATTAAATAACTAGTGCCAATAGCGTCCATGGCGCTTAAGACCCTTGTGAGTTCACTATGATAATGACAATGACTCAACGAACCAAGTGTTTCACACATAGCCACTAGTAACTAATTATAGTGATTATTATGAATAAATAATCACGACTTCAAGCAGACACCTTCATCCCTTCCTTTTCAAATGAATGCAGTGTCCATGTAAAGGTCTGCGAATTTCGTTTAAATCTTCGATGCTTATTAGCTATGTAATATAAACGTCGCGAATGACCAGTAAGTATTTTCCTGCAACCGTTTTTTTATATAATTATTGGATGTCGCTGACTAGCAGCCAAGTTAAAGTATTTGCAATTGATATCCACTAGATTATGGAATAAGCTTACTTAACTCATTGTTTAATTAATTTATATCTTTATATCGGCAATACTCTTTTTTTTATTACATATTACTGTATTAGGTAGCTGTTTGATTAGCTAACCTCATTTAACACTTTAAACTCTCGCGTTTTGTACACATAATTAATGTCTATACCGGGTCTAACGCGATTAAATGTCATTATTTTACCTTTTTTCCGACGTTTCAACTAGGTTGCACTAGCTGTGGTCACGGAAGACTGACGTCCCAGCAAATGTCAATTGAGATTTGAGATATTGGTAAACAACACTAAACTACCCGACATTAGTTTGTATAAATGTTCGGGGTAGACAAATAAATTTTACCTCACCTCATTTATTTATAAATTTAATCAAAAGTATACTGACTAGATTGTAGACTATCCAGTTTTTTTTTATCAGTATAACTGGATGGATGGTCATGCCAGTACCTCAAAATCAAATCTATAAATAAGCCAGATACATTTTACTTTATTTGCGTTCGCTGATAATTTATTATATCTGCACAGTTCACTTATTATTGTTTTTTTTTTCAAATATATATATATATATAATTTCGTTTGGATTATAACTTTACCCCGCTCTTGAGGTCTTCAAGCGATTTCTTGCGTCATATTAGAAACGCTTTATTGGATGACCTATTACAGGGTATACCCATTTATTTTAATACAACGTGTGACCTTGCTGTCAATTGTATGACGATATAATACAATATCAAAGTATTAAACAATAGGCCGTACTATAGTACGATGCCGATTTAATGAACCTGTCGATTGACATCAATTTTGCTATACACAGCATGACTATTTAGTCCTGGCCTTAAAACCTGGTGTTTTCAGTCTATATTTATATTATTTAATGAGCAGACAAAAGATATGCCTATTTGCATTGACCGATTTAGTAATCAGATTTTAATATACACGTGACAATTTAATGTCTAGGATCGGGAACCTGCTAGGGTACTAAGCACCTATGTCAATCTAATGAACAAATCAATTCATCTGTATTAACCGATTTTGTAATCAGATTCGTTATTTCCGTGACAATTTAATGCACAGGTACGGGAACCTGCTATCTCAATTTAATGGTCAGATCAGTTTATCTGTTCTAACTGATTTTGTTGTCAGATTTGTTATTTACGTGACAATATAATGTCCAGATACGGTATCCCGCTATCTTAATTTAATGGCCAGATTAATCTATCTGTCTTAACTGATTTTGTTATCAGATTTGTTGTTCACGTGACAATTTAATGTCAGGTCTGGTAACCCGCTATGTTAATTTCATGACCAGATCAAATTATCTGTCGTGACTGATTTTGTAATCAGATTGGTTATTTAATGTCCAGGTTCGGTAACCCGCCATGTCAATTTCATGACCAAATCAAATTATCTGTCGTAACTGATTTTGTAATCAGATTGGTTATTAACGTGACAATTTAATGTCCAGGTTCGGTAACCCGCCATGTCAATTTCATGACCAGATCAAATTATCTGTCGTAACTGATTTTGTAATCAGATTGGTTATTAACGTGACAATTTAATGTCCAGGTTCGGTAACCCGCCATGTCAATTTCATGACCAGATCAAATTATCTGTCGTAACTGATTTTGTAATCAGATTGGTTATTAACGTGACAATTTAATGTCCAGGTTCGGTAACCCGCCATGTCAATTTCATGACCAGATCAAATTATCTGTCGTAACTGATTTTATCGTAACTGTTATTTGCGTGACAATTCAATGTCCAGATTCGGTAATCTGCTAGCTGCAGCTGTTTTATGTCTATCTAATTACCAGATAAATTTATCTGCTATGATTTCATAAATCATGACAATTTAATGTCCAGATTCTGCTAGCTACAGCTGTTACATGACAATCTAATAGCAGCGTTTTACCTTACAATAAAACGCTTAGAAGCTTAATAACCAGATAAATCTATCTGCTATGTTTTCATAAATCGGTTTCATTATGCCATCCATAATGTTACGTGTGACAATTTAATGTCCAGATTCTGTAATCTGCTGTTTCAAAATAATCAAGTCACTTGGGCTCCTGATTGGGAATCACCTTACATATTCACATTACTCGTAGCAAAGTAAATATTTTCTTCCTCTCACTACAATAATATTTAAATAAATCAACTATGTATTACATTTGCATCACACAATTGCGTTCTGATGGAACTAAGTTGCAATAATAAAGCTCCAGTGTGAACATGTCAACCATGAATGTAGTGTCATTGTACCTACCTACCTACGTTTAAAAGTGGAAGTCAACATGCAATTATTTGCAGTGTTGATGCCTGGCAGGCTATAAGCTTTAAACAGTGCTATTAACACTGGCTGCCTCCGAGATGATTTTTTTATTTGTAGGTAGATCTAATTGTTGTTAGTCGCACATCCAACTTTAAAGCCTACAATTATAATTGTAACGTTCAACGCTTCAAAGATCATATTGCTAGATGGCGTTACCGAATGGAAATATTGTTTTCTTTGTTTTTTTAGAAGTGAGTGTGAAAGGTGTACCACCAGTGCGTACTCTCACTTATCACTTGTTTGAAACAGTGGATTCGATTTTAAACCAATTTTTTGCACACTGACAAAACTTCATAATTAATCGAGATCGACTGACCTGTCTTCCCTTTCCTCTTTTCTTGTTTTCCTCGTCGCCACATGTAATGTACTGTATTTACTTCAGTATATCATACGATGTAATGTATTTCCAACGATTCGCCAACACAAACACCACGCGGTACGTCCGGCTCTGCTCACCGCATAATATCGACTGACCCTAACTGTCAGTGGCGTCACCATGACGTAAGCGCTCGAAGCGTCAATACACTACAGTATCTACTCAATTACACATAAACATCGTATTAAGGGGCTTAGACAAGATGACAATCGTTGGCGAAACGCTATCTGTCTCTCTATCGCATATAATATGGGAGAGTGATAGAGAAACAGACAGCGTTTCGTTGTCGTAGCTAAAACAATTGTCATTATAGCGTTCTGGGCAGGCAAAGTCGCAGCCAAAGCTAATTATAACTGTTATAATTGAATTGTTTGAAGATTCACTTACCTAAATAATGATTTAGTTTGAAATCACAGAGCATTATTTCATTACTATCTGAAAAAATAATCAACGAAGTATTAAGTACCTACATTAGAACTACCGCCAAATAAGCAAAAAATATAGAACAGCAAGAACTACGTGTTATTAATATTCACTGAGTTATAAAATGGCTTTCTTTCATCTCACATAATAATGATCAGATAAAAAGTTCATTAGTGAAATGCTCAGTCGCTTGAAAAAGCTTCGCTTTGAACGTTTTAACACATTGTGACTCTGAACATACAACGACCCAAAACAAAAAGTGACCCGTTTACAAAAGTTAAGGGTGCTTGGGACTAACTCTTTCCATTAAGTGATACTTATATTATGTGCATCTTTATATACAAAGCCGTTTTGTTTTTTAGATTTTTGTATATAAATTCAAGACAACGCGCGGGCTAAAACTTGGTGTAGAGCTCCGCAATAACGGTTTTTTTATATTCAACTTTTAAGGGCTTGAAAATGGAACAAATTATATACCTAGTTTTTTAGTAAAGTGTAAACAATCTTGACATGTCGTTTTATTGAAAATCGCTTATGAAATAAAAAGTTACAGCAAATATATAACAATTACGAGTATATAGCAAGGATATAATCTTTACATTATTTTGGTTTCATAAGTAATAATTACTATTTTTTCAAAGCGTTTTTCAATAAAAAGACGTTAAGATTGTTTAGCATTTTTCTACATACATACATAATCACACCTATTTCCCGGAGGGGTAGGCAGAGACCACGGATTTCCACTTGCTACGATCCCGACATGATTTTCGCTTCCTTCACTTTTATAACATTCTTCATACACGATCGCCGGTTTAGGGTGACCTGGCCTTTCTTCAGGATTTCCCAGATCTGATCAGAGAAAGTCCGCCGAGGTCTGCCCCTTCCAACTCCCACCTCAATCCTTCCTTTTTCTAATGTTAATAAAACGAGGTTTTCTTAATTATATAGCTATATAAGTACCTATGTGTGTGTCGTGACTCGTGGGCAGATCATAGAAATTGATTAAATAAACGGCAATTTTCATGAAATTCATGAAATTTATCACTTCATGCGTTTGGTTAGCTTCGACTTTTTCATGATATGGCTAACCGTATATTTCATAAAATGATTGCCACACCACGAATTGGTCAATTCTAGCCCCGAAATATGCATTTCCTTTTCCTAAGTCAATTATAAAGTTGAATAGTGTACAGAAACATATTTTTAGCATTGGCTGTACAAATGAAGAACCCACATCTCTGATTACTTCACTTAAAAACCTAGAATTTGCATCACTCTTAAGATTTCTTACATGCATACATAAGCTCAACAACAAACATGTCCCAAAGTCCTGTTCTGAAATCTTAAGTCCCAAACGCATAATATGCGAAGCGTATGTTTGCTTGACTCATCCTGGCATCCAATAAGTCTAAAAGTCCTAATTTCAGAAGCGCTTGGTAAAGTTTGGGTACATAAATCAAGCAGAGTGTACTTGAAACCGGGAGTGTACAGTCGTCCTATATTTTAAACAAATGTTTACTCTGTCCTCTGTACTTGGAGTTTCGTTTACGAAATCTTTCAGATTGCTTTTTAAAAATAATACTGATTACCTGTGATTAGTCTGTTCTTTTAACTATGAAATATATAGGAAATACTGTTAGAAGTATTAGAACAAATTAAATTATTTACAGAAAAAAATATTAAATTATTTAGGGGGCGCCTTAGCCTTCAGTAACAAGTGCATATACTTGGAAAATTTCGATCTATGCCGCTGTGGCCCAGTGGCCGAATGGCACAGGCACCTGCCGCAATAGCAGAGGACGCTGGTTCGATTCCAGCCTGGGGCACTGGAGGCCTTGGTAATTTTTTCTTAGTATATGACATTTATTTCAGTTTATATAGGAAATCGAATTTAAACAGCGAGCGACGCGGCGCGCGGCAGCGGCAGTACGCAACACACGGTCGTCGTGAACGCTGCTCGCACTATTAGTGCTTGAAAAAGGAGACCTAGGCTCTCCGAAACATGTCGCGCGAGTGACTAAAACAAGTGAGTCTAAACCGTAAAATGATTTAATATATAGGAAATAGTATGAAACGCTCATTTGTTTCGTGCATAATGTATAGCGTAGTACCTAATAGTAAAAAAACTGACATTCAAATAACAAAACCAGTATCGCCTAAGTAGATTCCAAACATCTAGTGCTTAACTAAACCTAACCCAGTACAACAGCCCATATTTCAGATTCAGTAAGTTTGCGAGAGATAAATCAGCTGAGTGTACTCGAGACGAGGCGAGGTGCAGTGGGAATAAATTGTATTGTCCTTAATAGTGCTGCAGGTTTGAGTCGGTCGAGTCCTCATTAAAAGTCGAGTCAGGGTATTATAAAAATCCTAAGTCCAAGCTTGAGTTCTATTTCAATTGTAAAAAACTCCAGTGTTCTTTAAACTTTGGACCAGTCCTTACCAAAGTCGCATACGAAAATAGTGGGCCGGACGAGGCTAGACTCATAAGACTCGAGTTATAAACAACCAAGGCTCGGAACCGGTTTTTTCTTCATACAAAAAATACCGGTATAATTACGTTCTTTTTCGTTTTTTGGTTTATTATTTCATTTTTAATGACAATCTTACTACGAAGTTGTTAACTGAATACATGATTCAGTCCTACGTAAAGACTGTAAAGAGCATAAAATAATTAAAAATATTGGGCTTTTCGGGTTTTTCAAAAAACCGGTTCCGAGCCCTGTAAACAACACTATTCCTTAATGTATGTGGCTTTCGAGGACTGAATATAACTATGCGAATTCGATCGGATATGTTTGAAAAACGACCAGGAAAATTTGTTTATATTTGGGACGTTCCACGGTAAAAGGTACCTTATGGCGGCTAGGACAAGCTGTTATTCACGTTGCTCCTACGAATACGCTGCTATGCGACTTAAGCGCCAACCACCATAAGGTACCTTTACCCATGGGACGTCATATTTAGTGGCTCACTCAGTTTAGGTGAGACACGAAATTAATTTAGGTGATTTTAAGGATCAGCTTAAGCGGACCAAGGTAAGCCTAAGTTACATTTATCCAAATAATTAGTATTTTTTTTATTTATCGTGGTGCAAGTTATTTCTTGGCTTCTCTTATAGGTACTTAAAAAAATAATATTTGCGGATTGTATTGTATTACATTTAAAAATGTTAACAAAATAATTTTCACATTTAAATCGATATTTCCATTGAATTTTATTTTAAGGTTCGGCCTATTGAAAAAGAATTTACAAAACTTTCTCCCACACATTGTATTTCATTGAATAATCCCAGCGTAAAACCTGAATTTCAAAACGAACATAAAAAATGTTTGTCACATAAATCGGGGGCGGCTTTGAAAACGTCAGAAAAATGTAATTTACTGCACTAGGCCGGGAATGTTCGTGACGTCACTGTCAAGGATTGTCGGCCGCGTTACCGGGCCAGGGCGTGGGGGGCTTTGAAAAAAGTTTAGTCGCCTGCAATAGTAGTATTTTTTAGAATGTATAATAATAACAGGTTATACTAGCACCTAGTTATCAAGTTTAAAAGTTCTACGTACTTATGTTGTATGTGTTCTATATATTTATAGTTTTATATGAAAGTGAAATGATATGATGACATCATTTCACATTACATTTAATTATGATTATGATTACATTTAATTTGAAATAAATTCAATGTAAACGAAATAAATATCATATACAAAGGAAAACAAACGGGCACTGGAGGCCTTTTATAACTCAGTGCACGGAGTAGAGCCGCTGCGGACACTCGTGCCTGAGGAAGGACTCCCGAAGAGTCCGACACATGTCGCCAAAAGCTACTAAAAATAATACTAAGTGAAACCGTAGTAATCTAAATATTTTGAAATATCATTCAATATTTATCAGTCGCTTTTCGGTGAAGGAAATATCGTGAGAAAACCGGACTAATCCCAATAAGGCCTAGTTTGCCTTCTAGGTTGGAAGGCAGATGTCAGTCACTAGTTTTTTAGCTATTCTTGGGATTAGTTGCCAAGCGGAACCCAGGCTCCCATGAGCCGTGGCAAAATGCCGGGACAACGTAAGGAAGATGATGATGATCAAATAAATTGAAGTAAATACTAGGTCTAGAGATAAAAATAATGCTGTTCCTGGCGGAAATTGAAAAATAAATCGTATTTTGTGGCGTTTCTGACCTCGAAAAGAAAATTAATATACTTTTTATGAGTTTCGCATTTTCGCCAATCGTACTTTTTCCATTCCAGTTAGTATAAATCTATTAAAAATACCAGAAAATAATTTACATTTTGGGTTTTAGAGGCACTTTGCAAGGTAAAAAGGTATGTTGAAAATAATTAATAATACAGGGTTACAATTTTATCACCAGCCATACTCTGTGTGGTGACTATATAGGTCATACTGAACAACTCTTTTTCTCGTATTATGAGACTGCCGAAATCACGATAATAAAAAATGGCTGTTTCATACATTCCGGCTGATGTGATGCCGCTGATTTCTATGGGACAGCCAAATTTTTTCACGTCACGTCCTAGAAAGTCACTATATGCAGTACGCAGAGTATGGCTGGTAGTAAAATTTTCACCCTAACTCAATTTTTTTATCAATGCGAAAGGCGACCAAATCCACTGAGTTATGGTGTAAGTCGCTTTGACGGAAATAAAAAATTGGTCGCTTTCTACAGAATTACGTTCCATTGACATACTTAGTTTACCACAGGGGTCGCAAACCGGTATTTGCTCCATACAAAAATACCGGTATTATTACGTTCTTTTTCGTTCTTTTGTTTATAATTTGATTTTTAATGGGACGTTTTAATAATGGAAAATTGTTTTCTAAATACATGATTCAGTCCTACGTAATGAGCATAAAAAAATTCAAAATATTGGGCTATTTCGGGGTTTTTAAAAAATACCGGTTCCGAGCCCTGGTTTACCAGCGGTTTTATTACCTTTGATGTAAAAGTGCTTTCAAATACTTTTAAGCTAACATTTCGCGAGATATTGGTTTAAGCATATTGGCTGGGTTTTATGCGTAATGGTACGGAACCCTTCGTGCGCGAGTCCGACTCGCACTTGGCCGGTTTTTTGGGCACACATCATAAGGAAAAAAGATGTGTGGGATATTTGTATACATTACATTGGTAAATTAAATATATTTAGTTAATACAATTGTTCCGTTTAGTTAGAGGAGAAAACAGGAAAACTCGGTGCACGTGGTATGGTAATTGGTGCTTGTATGTATTTATAATAAAATAAATCCCTTTTTTTATAGAGTTTATGCCGGAAGGCATTAGTAGGGTTTTACGTCAAGATTTCCCCTGACAACATTTTTCACATGAAAAATTTTCATTTTTTTTTTTCATTTTTCAAAATTTTTGTGTCCTTTGTCAGGATTGCGAGGGGCTTGGCGAGGGACAGGATTTTTTAGAAACCTCAACTAACTAGAAGCTAGCTAAAAGTTTGAAAGTTGGGTAGAAGAAAGGAAAGGTTGCGCTACACTACAGCATATGACGGCGAGAAAGGGGTCAGTGGCCCACTTTGGAGAAGTGGCCGTCCGTGAAATGTCAGGATTTTTTGAGTTATGTTCAGACTTATGTCAGGATATATCATTCCACATCATCTCCAAGTCAGAAATGTACTAAGAGCTTCGACTAGATATGTTCCGTCGTCGCTGTTTATATTAATAGGCTAGATGACAAATGTTCATTAATGGTATCAATCGATCAGGTTTTTTTTTAGGATCAAATGTCTATATGGAACCCATTGCATTAAATAAATACAAAAGTCAGAAATGACAGTGTCAAAGTCCGGTCGTACTTCATTCGCGAAATGCTCCTAAGAAAACGATAAGTGAACGTGACGTCAAGGTCACTGAGAGCCCATCTTGAAGTATGGACAAAACAAAAAAATTGCTTTTTTGTCGGTGAAATATTGCGTTTATGTATATAGTTGCCATACAATCTTTTGTTGGCTAAAATGTAAGGAATCGAATGATACCCTTACTTTTTTTCTTTTTGGAAGTTAAAAAAAAAAACTTAAATTTTGAAACTTTCAGGGTCCTGTATTTTTGTATTATTTTCATTAATTATTTTAATATCCACATTATTGTTATAAATTGATCATTTGCTATCTATTTAACTAGATTTTGTTACAAAATTCACCATGTGTCATCATCCCTATTTCAAAGGGGTTAGCTAGAGATTTAAGGAACCCTACACTTGCAAACATAACGTTACAAGGGTTCCGCTCATAAAAAATAACATTTCACATGAAAAGGATGGGCAAGAATAATTTTATTAGAACGTCACGTCTGCCCCGAATGTTATCTAATGTTTCCAGAAACGTCGTGCTCGTTATTTCTGATGTATCTTTTAATAAAAATATCGTCGCTATACTTACTCAACCTCATATCTGCAACAATCATTTGATGGAAATGTCGCTTTTCTTTAATTCGGAATACGGGTGTTTTTGTCATCAAATGAGTGTTGCAGATACGAGGTCGAGTAAGTATAGCGGCGATATGTTGTAGTCGGAAGATAAATGTGTTTATAAAGTAAATAGTACTCTATTGTCACGGTGTTTAGACATTTTTAAGCATAACTATCAAGATGTATTTGAGTTAAACTTTCACGATTTTTACTCATTATTATTTAGCAGAACGGGACTAGAAGATAATGGGAGCGCGGCTAGAGATGTTGATGTCAACTTTAGCCAGTCTTCTCCGAGACCACGGGGACAACGCCGTCCTCGAAACGTCGGAGGTAAATTAAAAACTTATTACTTATAAGATGTATTTTAGTGTGATTGTATGTAGGAAACATTATGTGATAATATCACATCCCACATGCTTCCTTCTTTGACAATAACGAACATATTATGTGCGTTATTGTCAAAGCCTGGGAAAGTTTATGATTTGGGTGCGTCGGGTCATAAGGTCACAAGTCCAAAACTTCAGAATGTGTTAGATGGGCGGATCATAATGTTTCTTATTGTTATTCTGCCCCGTTACCCAATGGAATAGTAAAGGCCTAGTTTTTTGAAAGAAATGTTGTATTACGTCTAAAATGCTTAGCATATGGCCCATTGTGAAAATAGCTTATAACTACCACAAATAAGCATGTTTGGTAAATTTAAATAAATAAGTGACTGAGGGGACCATAACCATGACAATGAGTGATAAGAAATTTACACTCAGATAGACGTTTTTAAGAAGCTACCAACACGATGGCAAAATCAAATACATAGCAATATGTCCTATGTTTTGATGCTTATTTATTTATTTAAACTATTGCCAACGATATACAATTATGTACAAATGGCGGACTTAATGCCAAAAGGCATTCTCCACCAGTCAACCATAGGGCTAAACAGAAAGATGCTGCAAGGAGAAAAGAACAATCCAGTAAAGACAATTGACAAATACATTACAAAGGCCAACATTGTATAATATATATACTTATATAAACATATATATATATATATATATATACAATTATGGGATGGTGGTTAATACATATATGGGATGATGGACACTAGACGAGCTTCATTTAGCAGATGACGACGGAGCATCCGCTTGAAACCTAATTTGCTTGGAGCTTGTCTTAGTGTAAGGCCTGAGTGGACGCTCGATACAAGCGTGCAGCGGGGCGGGGCGGGCGGCGTGCATGTCAAACAAAGGACACTCGTACTAGTGTCCTGAGTCGACGCTGCATATGGTGAATGTCGAGCGGGCAAGTTTGCGGGCTATGCAGCGGCGAGCGGGGCGTCGCGGACAGGTTCAAACCTGTTTGAGATTTGCAGCGGTGATAAGAGCGGGCAATCATGTCGTGCGAACAAATAATTATTGAAATTCAAAATAAACCAGCACTCTGGCTTTCTTCTCATGCTTTATACAAAAATAGAATCTATAAAAACAAAATATGGAAAGAATTAGCAACAAAACTGGATATGGAAGGTAAGTAAAATAATTTATTTTCAATTTTATTTCATTAGCCATATTTATGATACATTACAAATTATAATTATTTTTTAGAAATCAATTTTGTTACTCCAAAAATAGTCTGAAAACTGATCACGCACACGTCTTGATTCTACGGAAGAACTGTTATTTCTCCTGGTTGGGTGATTTGGTGGAAATTCGTTTTCCGTGGAAAGGCGAGATTCGTAATGAATATCATCATCAAATCGTCCTTCGAAGTCACGTATGATATTATGTAAAATACACGTGGTTTTTATAATGAGGCAAGCATTTTTCACGTTTGTTTCGATTGGTTTGTTTAAAATACGCCATTTCGCACATAAAATACCAAAAGTACATTCAATGCATTTTCGTGCACGCGATAAACGGCTATTAAAGTATTCATTTTTTGGACTAATATTTCTCGATGGAAACGGCCGCATTATATTTTCTTTTAAAGGATACGCCTCGTCGGCTATAAAAACGTATGGTATACGTATGGTTGTCCCTGGTATCATATCAGGTGGAGGTATATCAAGTTGACCGTTTTCCATCATCGTATTTAAAGTTGAATAGTGAAACGTGCCCCCATCGCTTTGCTTGCCTTTTCCTCCTACTTCTATGGCGATAATTTTTTTATTTGCATCAGCGACTGCTTGCAGTATTATAGAAAAGTAATTCTTGTAATTATAATATGAAGATCCTGACTTGGCTGGACATTTTACTCTGCAATGCTTGCCGTCCATTGAACCTATACACATTGGAAACTGCCACAGTCTGTAATAATCACTCGCTATCGCTTTTAAATCTTCTTGTGTCGGTTTTTTCATATGAACATTAACTAGCTCTGTCCATATGGCTAAGCATGTTGCATAGACAACGTCTGCTACTGTTGTTTTTCCCATTCGAAAACTAAAAGCCAGTGATCGAAAAGAGTTTCCCGTTGCGAGGAATCTGAAATAAAACAAAGTACAGGTATGTTTTATTACAATCTATTGTACATTACAGAAAGTGCTCTGAAGAAACGGTGGAAAGCTTTAAAGGACCAATACAGAAAAGAACTAAAGAAGCAACCAATTCTCCGATCTGGAGCAGATGATCTTGGGAGTCGCCATGGCAATATTTTAATATAATGGCATTTACAAAAGATGAAGTGCTGCCTTCCAAAGCTACAGGTAATTTAGACACAAATGAAAATGAAGATGGAAACAGGCAATTTGAATCGAATATGGTTGAGTCGGAGGATAGGCAAAGTGATTCGGACATGGTTAGAACAGTACCTTCGCCACCGGGATCTGGTGATCCTGTGCCGGTACAAACGAACGATTCCCAAATATCGTCGTCAGCCAAAAAACGTAAAATAGACATCAATAATGATATATTGGAGATAGAAAAGAAAAAAATAGCTTTAATAGAGACGCGAATGAGAGATAGTCAAGAAAATGAAAAAATTAAAAACGACGAGGATTTTTTATTTCTACAAAGCATCCTACCATCTATGAAGAAATTAAATGACTTGCAAAAATTAAGATTCCGTGGAAAAATTAATAACTGGCTACTCGAAGCCCTTACTGAAAATGAACATGCTTCGCAGTATAGTTATTATAACTTTCCTAATTCAAGTGCATCTAATCGTGGTTACTATACTCAGAATTCAGATGAAATTACTCAAAATACTAGTGTCGATAAGTAGAAATATAGTTTTGTTCACATAGTCTCTTTCTTATTAATAAATAAACTCTTAATAATAACATGAAGTCGATTTATTATTAACTAACTTACCTCAGAGTTACAATTAATTTTTGTGCTGGAGTGATAGAATCTGCAGCATGAAAGTTGGTACCACGTAGTTTCAATATTGGCTCAATTCTATTCAATATGTAGTCAAATGTGGTCACAGTCATTCTTGTGTATTCACGGAATTTGCCTTCATTAGACCTTAAAGTTTCGTATAACGTGGCAAACTCTCCAAACAGTCTTCTTTGCTTCACTACGACACTGGGACCATTTTTTGTAGAAAAACAACGCATTTTAAGCCATAAATTCTCTTCTAAAAAGAAATCGAGATAGTCGTCTGACATCGACGTCATCGTGGATGCGTCCGATTCCCACGAGCGGTGAGCGTGCACTGAGGCCAGTCCCTGAACGCTATATCTCACGCTCGCCCGCCCCGCTGCACGCCCCGCCACGAGCGTCCACTCAGGCCTTACACTTATAGAGAGAGAGATTGCATTCCAGAGACGGATTGCCTGAACGGCGAAAGAATCAAGACATAAAACCGGTACGGTGCTTATCTCAGTACAAATGTAAAAGAACTGCACGAAATAAAATTTAATTGCAAATAATAATAAGCTACAAAAATTATCGCAAAGTTTTAGACTAAAGTGAAATTTAATACGCCACTTCGGTATCTATTTTCATCAAAAAACCTTAAACATGTTTCCCGAATTGAATTTACGATATTCACGATACGATATATCTACAGGCAAATAAAATACGAGAAATGAAATATTTCATTAAATTTAATTTCTCGTATTTAAGCACAGATAAGTAAGTATACATGAAACTCAGCAAAATTTTCTTGAAGGACATAAAATGTCGGCAGTATAACTGCTTTATTTTACGTTTCCCATATATAAAAGTAATATTCCAGATACATTTTATGGGGGCAATTACTTGTATCTCGAACAACCGGGTTGGAGGCAGGTGTTGAGTTTTTTAATAATAAAAACGAACAATTTTATGAGTTTTCTTCTTGACAGCTCGGATCGGACGTAGGATCCGTAACTTTTAAATAATGTTTTTTTTTCTTGAATAAACGATTGTGCGAAAAAAAATAAACTAGTTAACTTATTTTATAATTATTTGAGTTTTAAAGTAAACAGCCACATTATTACCTAATGTAAACGAAAAGCAAATAAAATTTTGTATTCTTTGCATTTACATGGCTGCACAACAGCGAAGTTCTTTATTCCCTTTTCTAAACTATGTACTACATTGAACAATAATAATTTGTTCAATGTAATAATGTTCAATTTAAAATTTTGATTGCTCAAAAAAAATTAAATTGTAAAAGTTGAAATATCAGGAATCAAGAAAAATCTACTTACACCCTTTTACGCTACGAACTTTGACAATAAACCATTGTGAGTGAGTACAAGTGATCAACCACACGTCCAAGTTTAATTGCCAGCTACTGGAAGCGAGCCAACTTGAACGGCCACTCGACCGGACACACGACCTTAATGCGATTACGGGATTGCATTGTTTGACAAATCTGAGAACATTATTAACAATAAAAAAATCTTAAAACCGTCAGCTTCATATTAAAGATATTTAAATGAAAAATGTGATGATTGTGTTTTTTTTTGTTTTTATATTTCATTTGAATCCTATTATGGTCCATTTGTTATTATTGGTAACACAATAGAACTAAATAAAATGTGGACTAATTACATTTGTTCATTTTTAGGACCTATTACTAAGACTCCGCTGTCCGTCTGTCCGTCTGTCTGTCACCAGGCAGTATATATCTCATGAACCGTGATAGCTAGACAGTTGAAATTTTCACAGATGATGTATTTCTGTTGCCGCCACAACAACAAATACTAAAAAGTACAGAATCCTCGGTGGGAGAGTTCGTACTGCAAAAATACTTAAACAGGATTGAATACAAACGTATTTATTTATAGTTACATAAATAAAGCAACTTATATTATAATAAATTATGTGTATTTTAAATAATTGTGGACCTAATTCTATTCAATAGGTACTATTTATCTTTAGAGCTATTTTGAATCGATCCGCTTATACGTGCGGGTAATAAATACTCCGTTGTCAATCAGTGGCTATCGCAGGCAGTAACAAAAGCAGATTCATTAAGATTCTACAGACGCATCACGGCAGCAGTACCATCGGCTACAATGTTAATACGTCGTAAACCTTATTGTAAAGACATTAAGGTCCATCGGTGAGCAATTAAGAGTTGCTGATTTAAAAAAAAAATATTTTATATATATATTCAAGAAAACGGTCCCGGGCACCAAATGTATGACTTCTTGAACGTTTCAATGAAGTTGCATACGAATTTTCAGCTTATAAACTGGAAATAGATACTATCTCTCATTCCAAGTTTAACTCCTTCTTTCGGGCTAAGGTAGCTGGACTAATAATTAAATTTCTAGTCTTAATTTCGAATATTTGGTTCAATCATAGCCTTCTAAAACTTTTTCCAATGCAAATTTATATTAAATATGCTGGCTAATAGGGGATATTACTGCAATGTTCTGCCACCAGTGCAGCACTAGCTTTTTTAGTAAACCATAGAGTAACTTATACATACTATACCTTTATCAGGTTTTTGACAAGTTTTCAGAGATAATAAAATATGACATTGATGCATCAAGGTTTGTTTACAGAGGACCTACCGGGAAACTCGAATCCGAAATTTTGCTGTCTCTTTATCGCTCGAATATGACATGTTAGATGAGAGAGAGAACAGAGATGTTAGATAACTAAATTTCGATTTTCTAGTTTCGCGATAGACCCTCAGATTGTGGTAGTGGCGCCACCTACGCAGAGTTTCGCGTAATATTCCCTATTCAAAATGCGCGTCTGTTCCGAGAACCCGTTCGCGTAGCCTAGCAATGACCTAACATAACGGTCGCCGGACAGTTATAGGAATATCAAATATTAGCATATCAACGTTACAAGTATACTCACAAACTCACATACAAAACTGTGTTTATATGTCCCAGATAAAATAACAGTTTTATTGGTCAAACTGCTACCCAATACTTATTGTATTTACTCTAACTATAATATGACCTAACGGTCGACGGACAGTTATAGGAATATCAAATCTTACACCTTTAAACGTGCAATTCTTGTATACTTATATGTAGGTATATACATAAAGAAGAAGAATAAAGAATAAAGATCATTTATTTTCAGCTAAAGGTTACAGACATTCCAGGGGTCTCCGCACTAGGCAGTGCCTGTATCGCGGGGAACCAATTATAATTTAAATACATACATATATATATATTTCGGGGATCTCGGAAACGGCTCTAACGATTTCGATGAAATTTGCTATATGGGGATTTTCGGGGGCGAAAAATCGATGTAGCTAGGTCTAATCTATGAGAAAACGCGCATTTTTGAGTTATTATATGTTTTCCGAACAAAGCTCGGTCTCCCAGATATTTTACTCTCTAATTTAAGACCCACTTGCACCAACCCACTAACCCGGGGTTAAACGGTTTAACCCCGGGTTAGTCGGATGGTGCAAGTGGCGCTAAACCGTTAACCCAGTGTCAAATTGTACTGGTAACCATGGTAACTCCGGGTATACCCGGCTAACCCCCGGTTCGTAGAAATGGTGTAATTGGCGCCAAGAAATTTTGTCTTAAGTAAGAGAGTTTAGAATTTCAGTACCTATTTATTTGTAGATCAGATTGTTTAGGGTTGCGAGTATTATTTTACTTAATTAGTTTTACTTTACTCGTAATTCCTACTTAATAATTATACGAGTAAATGGGAAAGTAATTCTGTTTAAGACAGACAGAATTACTTCTGCACGATTTAAACCGCTGAACTTATTGAAATAAAACTAGGGAACAAATAAAATTATTTTGTGAAATATTGTGATTAGGGTTTCGATTTGAGTTGTGTTTTGTGTGTGTGGGCGGTAGGTCTAGTCGGGACGTTAGCCGCGTAAGCTGAAGACGCGGGTTCGATTCCCGCCTCGGCCAGCGGTGGACTTGGTCACTTTTTCTTTAGTGTATGATATGTATCATCATCATCATGTCAGCCGATAGACGTCCACTGCTGGACATAGGCCTCCCCCAAGGCTCGCCACTCCGACCGATCCTGTGCCGCTCGCAACCACCGAATTCCCGCGACCTTCACCAGGTCGTCGCTCCATCTCGTTGGAGGCCTACCGGCAGTTCGTCTTCCGGTACGCGGACGCCACTCCAGAACCTTCCGGCCCCACCGGCCATCAGTTCTGCGAGCAATGTGCCCCGCCCACTGCCACGCACGCACGCACGCATGATATGTATATCAGTTTATAATCTATTGAAATACAATTTGGTATGGAACATACTGTAACCGTTGATCGAATGAATAGTAGGTAATATCTTTTATACATTTACAATAGTAGTAACTAACTAACTAACTCTGTAGGTCTTGATAAAATCTAGGCCGACTATTTCTCCCAATAAAACACATCTATCCCTCCACTATACGTATTTCAATGCATACGTTACTAGAATCTTAATTAAGTAACCCCAACGAACCTCCATTGTAACCCCGAACCCTCCTGATACATTGTAAATCGGAATGAAAGGCATGTTTCGGACTGTTAGGTACGAATAAATTATGCCTTACGTTTGGCAAAAACTACCCGAACGGGATTTTCGTACATGGGTTATGGAAATTGATTCGAAGGGAAAATATGTAGGTTTTTAAGTATTTATTTACATACACCCATCAGACATATCGGAGCGGCTAAGGTGCTCCCAAATATCTGAACACGCCTCGGTTGTTAAGGCGGTTCCCTGAGCCAGAAGGCGAAAAATCTCCTTATATGATCCTGTTTTTCTAAGAGGCGTTGATATTCGTAGACGTGGAAAAAATATATGTAGTTCTTGACTATATTATCTTTATATAATTCGCTCGATACAATTAATTCCCAAAGTAACCTCTAACTCGGACTTTTAATCCTACTTTACTCGGTTATTTATTATGTGATACTATAAACAAAAAAAGAAGAAAAAATAATCTTAACATAAATAGTAATTTCATAGCTTTAGAATTTCGATATTGTAAGGTAACGTTTTTAAAATAAATAAAAACCGACAAAATTCGATCAAAATGTTCTTTCCCGTTCTTTCTTGCGAAACGTGACAAAGACAGCGGCAAACCGATGGAACGGCCTTAAGGCGTTAGAGTGCGTGTTTAGATATTTTTGAGCAGCCACTCCGATATATCTGATGGCGACTGCACAAGGATAACATGTAGAATGAAGTTTGACGTTTAAAATAACACTGATACGTCTTTGCCATAAAAATCGCTGCAGATTTATCTTGGTCTGACTCTAGTACCATAGTGCACAAACAAAAAAGTCAATTACAACCAAATTTTCTGAGTAGTAAGAGTGTTAACTAGGGTATCGATATATCGGCAAGTATAGTTGGTCAAGCAAGTTTTGTAAGTAGAAAAACGCGGCAAATTAAAAAAACCGGCCAAGTGCGAGTCGGACTCGCGCACGAAGGGTTCCGTACCATTACGGAAAAAACGGCAAAAAAATCACGTTTGTTGTATGGGAGCCCCATTTAAATATTTATATTATTCTGTTTTTAGTATTTGTTGTTATAGCGGCAACAGAAATACATCATCTGTGAAAATTTCAACTGTCTAGCTATCACGGTTCATGAGATACCTACAGCCTGGTGACAGACAGACGGACGAACAGACGGACAGACTGAGCGGAGAGAGCGGAGTCTTAGTAATAGGGTCCCGTTTTTACCCTTTGGGTACGGAACCCTAAAAATGTAGGCGCGAAGGGTTATCGTCCCACAGAAATTTTAATTTCGCGCCTTTTTCTAGTGACAAATTTTGCTTGACCAGCAGTTCAATTCTTGCTAGCAAGATTTGAAGTAAACAAACAAGACATCATTGTAGCTTCTTATTATATGTAAGCTTGTAGAAACAAATGTGATATATTGATATTACTAACAGCTAAGAACCTTCTTTATTTACCTATCTACTTTGAGTTTATTAAGATACATGATGTAATCTGTGCTCCATAAATTTCATATTTATATTCCTTTGCTTAACAAAGGGTGTTTTTGTAACGGGCGTTTTAAAATTAAAAAGGTGAGGTAATAAAACCTATAAAGTGTGAAGCTCGGCGAAATAATGGTAAAGCGATGGGGGCGCTGCAAATTTATTTATTGTCTTGACCCTTGTTCGGCTATGGCGGGCCACGAAAACCGCGAGTTTCTTAGCGCCACTTGCGCCATCCTACTAACCCGAGGTTAACCGGTTATACCTGGAGTTACCATGGTTACCAGTACAATTTGACACTACGGGTTAACCCCGGGTTAATGGGATGGTGCGTGCCTCGTGGGGCGCTTAATGATTTTGCACTTAAGGTTAAGGCGGGTCTATTTATTTCTGATTCCTTGCTATGATACTAGGTTTTGAACTAGTTTATGTTTCATACTAATTGTACATCAAGTTTTACTAGTGAACAAAAAATAGTATATTTAAGTTCTAAGGCATTAGTAGTCATTATAATAATAATTACGTACCTACTAGATAAAAGAATACATCCTACCAAAAATTACATCGATATACCTAACAGATCATATTAGTACATAACGATAAAAGTGCGAAAAATAGGGAATTACCTATTCGCACCTGTATCGGACGTTTTACAGTACATATGGCCCTTAAAATTTTGAACATAGGCACGTAAAATGCTAATTACCGCACTAGTGCGGTAAAGTAGCACCATATGTAACTGTAAAAATACTAATATGAACAATAAGTAAAACATTTCTAAGTAAGTATAGTATATTAAGGATATTAGATTTTTATTTAGTACTACTACAACTAACACTAGCTTCAAATAATTTATAACGTGATGTAACGAAATATATTTTGAGACTAAAATCGGATTGTCTGTCTCTATGTTTGCTCTACTATTTGATCTGACTCGACAAACGTAGTTCTGCTTTTTATAGTATTCAAACTGGTTGCCTAAAAGGATTCTTCTATTCTCCACCAATTTACTAGCCCCACACGTACACTCCAAACTTAATCAGTTCGCCCGCAAGTTGCGATAAACTTCAGCAAAAACTAAGTTCGCAGTCTTCGTGGTTCAAGCCATTTTTAATTACTACGAGCCTCGGTAGGTTTAATCCGTATTGCAATTTGCAGGTATCAGGCCAGAAACCGTGCAAGGATTTTTCATAAGTTGTCCTATATTTAAAAAAACCGGCCAAGTGCGAGTCGGACTCGCCCACCGAGGGTTCCGTACTTTTTAGTATTGGTTGTTATAGCGGCAACAGAATAACATCATCTGTGAAAATTTCAACTGTCTAGCTATCACGGTTCATGAGATACAGAGCCTGGTGACAGAGAGACAGACGGACAGCGGAGTCTTAGTAATAGGGTCCCGTTTTTACCCTTTGGGTACGGAACCCTAAAAACTATCTATAATTGAACGGACCCATTACGATGCTCCTTAATCTTTTCACCTATATATGTTGAATTATGTTGTATGTTTATTAACCGTCGAAAATGTCCAGTAGCTGATTGATTGCGGGTCGAGACCCTTGAGTAAAACGGCGCCTACATCTTTTGTACTGCATCGTGGGACAACATTAATAACGCTTCGAATAAAAGACTATCAATGCTGCCATTTTGCAAGAAGGTAATGGATAAAGAAAAAAGTAAATGTTTTGAACACATTTTTTTTACTGCCGCATATTGTTGATCATTTTAACAAGCGTTTGTACATCAAAGCTATACCAATATTTTGAAGATAATACGACTTTTTTATGGTTATAAAAGATCCATTTATTTAGATACAATATATATAGGGTGGGCCAATGATAAATGCATTTTAACGAAAGACGTCAATACGAAAAGAGAATTTATCACTGGCCCACCCTATATATAGTGGTACACCGTAAACGAAATTAATAACTAAATTAATATCTAAAATAGGCCCTTGAGGCATTGTACCAAGGATGCTGGCAGCATTTCCTCGCTGTATCGCAATGCTGATACGTTGTGCAAGGAAGCCGCCAGCTCTTCGGTCACCACGCAGTTACGTCAACCAAACGCTCCGCGATTTTTTTAAGTTAAATGATAATGCTTGCTTGCACCATTTACTAACCCGGGGTTAACCGGTTAAACCTAGTTACCATGGTTACCAGTACAATTTGACACTGGGTTAACGGTTTAACGGGTTAATCCCGGGTTAGTAGGATAGTGCAAGTGACGGTTAATGTTTAATGACAGTTTGTAAAAGATGTGTATAACTGTGAAGGGGCCTACCCATTACCAGTCCGCCGGACGATATGGCTTGTAGAACAAAAATTTAACAGTTCCGAACAATTGACAGGCCGATATCGTCCGGCGGACTGGTAATGGGTGGGCCCCATAAGACAAATATTCCTAAAAATTATTTGAGGTAAATTCAAACGTACACTGATATCAGACTAACATCAAACTGATGTTCAAATATCGTGCTCAAATATCATTCTAACGTCAGTGTACGTTCGTATCGGCCTGTTAGAGTAAAATGGCGACTACACCTTTTGTATTGCGACATGGGTCAACATTAATAACAGTTCCAATAAATAACTGTCGATAGGCAATGTAAGTTTTGCAAAAAGGTAGTTTCGGGGTTAGAGGGAGGTGGTAGATGTAATCGCGATCAAGGGGGGGCAGATGGTGAAAAAAATAGTATACCTAATAATAGTTTAATAGTGGTATAATATATTTAAAATACATTTTTTTAGGGAAAGCGAGACCTATCCATAATATTATCATGTTAAATCATCCTGTCTATTTTTACTTAGTGTTACCGGTTAATGAATCAACGCAAATAAATTATCATTTCTGCAGAGATTTTGACAGCACACGCGGTGCCAGTGTTATTTATACGTCATAATTTCATAGAACAGACGTTTAAAATAACACCTGCATTGCGTGTGCTGTCAAAATCTCTGCAGACTTTTCTTGGTTTGACTCTATTACAGAACGTTTTTTAATCGTCTTACCAAAATTTCGCAAGCTGTGTTAATGCACCACATCACTACTTAGTTGGTTATTTGCAAGTCGCCTACGTCTTACGTGAATTGCAGACTAAAGGGCCCACTGACTATCAGTCCGCGGACGATATCGGCCTGCCAGTTAGAACAAAAATTTGACAGTTCCGAACAACTGACAGGCCGATATCGTCCGGCGGATTCGCGACACGTTAGCGCCTTAGCGGCACATTCGCAGCGCCTTCGCCAAATCGGGACGCACCTATCGACCTTAACATCTTCCGTCCATGATCGTCAATCACGATAAATTACCTGCAACAAAAGATTACGTCAAAAATATATAAACATTCTCGCCTTATCTCAAAGGATTAAAGTTCAAAATTGTTAACATATACAGGTATGAAGTAAATAAATCCCTCGCTTGGGGAGTCGTTATAGAGACGGATGGGAGGCAGCGGCGATTACGGAGGAGTTATTGCGATTTAAAAATGAGAAAAAACAGAAATAAATCCATGCTACGGTAGTTATCTGACCTCAAAGATCGAGATTGTTGTCTGGGGGTCGATTGGTTGTATTTATTTATCGGTTACTAGCCATGTGATGGTTTATCGCGCAATATACTAGTGAACCGCAACCATAATATATACTGTCTGCGCGCGAATTTCGTGCGCGGCTCAGGAAAGTTAGGAATGTTGGGCGTCATCACATGACAGTCGTGTCATTTTGTACGTACGGGCGCGGCGCACGCCCTCCCACTTCCTCGACCTCCGAATGCACGGAATTGGCGCGCGGACAGTAGGTAACGCATGAAGTTTTTGTTCCCTAATAGTGTATGTGTTGGTTGAGGGTGATTTTGTGATGACTAACAGGCCAATTCGAACGTGCAATGATATCAGAATGACATCTAACTGGTGTCATTCAGTTATCGTGCATTACGCTCGTACTTGTCCTAGATGTAGTGGCGCGGGAGAGACGCACGATAACTAAATAACATGATTTAAATATTCTGATGTCCGAGTACGTTCAAATTGGCCCGATGAATGTGTACTGTAGGACATAAGGCCATACTGAACAAATTTTGCTTTAAAACCTGGTAGAAGAGCCGGCCGTAAAATAGTAGTATTAAATGCCCCCCCCCCCCCCTTTTCGCACCGGATCTTTTTTGTACTTTCGGCAAGTTCCGCCGTGACAGACTATCAAATTCGGACTTAGCATCACTTTTATGGGAAACCATTGTGCATTTCATCGCGGTATCAAGTTGGTACGAAATTTTACGGCCGACTCTCAAACATTTTTTTGAAACACACACATTTTTTTCTAAAACAGTATTTCGAGTGAAAATCACTATGACACCAACAATTGCAATTGTCATCACGTACCCATAGTTCTGAGTTCCAGCTTACAAGGCGAAGCACATCCAAGCCGCAAAGCGCATTATAGTTTGCGGGAACTTATAATTATTTTTGTCAAGTTAAATGAGACTTCCGAGTCTGATTTTATTGAAATTGCGGACTTAGGCTTTCAATTTATCTCCTTGTTCTTAACTTCGTTCTCTAACTCTGAAGTTTTCTAATTGTGTTTGCAGTCTGTTTTTGTTGTAAATAATTAATAGGTTAATAAATATTATAAGGACAATCTGACACAAATCGACCTAATCCTTTGAATGCAGTTTTGTTTCTTTTTATAAATAAAATAATGTCCCCTTTAAGTAAAATGAACTAACTTAAAGTTGAGTTCACTCCAGGACCCATTAATTTTTTCCACGATACTGCCGCCTTGCTGCCGCCCCTATTGTCCTGCCGCCCTAGGCCCGGCCGTTTGCTTATTTGCCGTTTGCTTATGCTTGTTTGACCACCGACGTGAAAAAAGAATTCTATAATTCGGGAACAAATATTTATCATAAACGCACAAGTAAATGCCCTTATCAGGATTCGAACCCGCGAGCTTCTGAGCAGGCTGGGTTAATACTGGCTAGGGGGCCGTTATTGTGTAATATAAACTATATATAAGGCGGCCGCTAAACAAATTCTTTTGGGCAGGGTCGCCATGTAAAATTGGCGGACGGTGGATTTGCCAGGTTTAGATCTTTTCTAATAGAGTTTGAATTAGCGTTCTGTCTGTAGTCGCCGGTTGATATAAATAAATATCATGCAAAATTCCCCGTAAATGGCGTAAATGCATTTATCACCACTAATATACTTAAAAGTGCCAGCAAACTTGTTGATTACATGAAAAAGCATATATAGTCATCATTCATAGAAGTTTTTCAGATAGTGCATTGGGCTAATTTCGAATGCGGGATAATTTGAAAATATTGCGGGATAATATACTCAATTAGAAGCAATTTCTACTGTATCAACAGAAAGCAAGATGCCTGGGTAAGCGATGCAGTAGCCTAAGTTTTGCCAAAGTGTTAAATGATTCTGGTTTAATAGATATTAGGGATTTTCAAAGTAACCCCAATGTATAACCCTGTTATACCCTCACATAAACCTTCGACTATTCGTAATCCTTATTGCGATTAAATAATTTCATTCATTCATTCATTACAAAGGCATAAGATCCACCGAAGCTCAAAGACCTGATGTTACCTGAGTTCGGCAAGTAATTAGAATTATATCCAGCACCCAGCGATATTCAAATCAAACAGCGATTGCGAATTCACACCGGCAAGTCGACGGTCAAGTTGGCTGGCGAGTAACTAGCCACTGAACACACCCTTTCTATCTTCCTTTGAAATCTCGTTCAAAGTTGTACCTTATAGCATGGGAACTAGGTTGATAATTCAAAGAGTTTTCAGTTGCAGATAAGATGTTATGAAGTAACTCGCCTAACTAAATATACTCGTTCTATCTACCTCGTAAGATGAAAACTCGTTAAATTGTGCACCTTAAACCATGGGAATAAGATTGAAAATTGAATAAGTTTTTAGTTAAAGATACGCTGGCTATGATATAGTAAAGCCAGTGCAGAAACTAGTTGGAAACTTGCAGTTTTGATTATGTTGTAATAAGATTATTTGTCTTTTTCAGAACTAGATCCATTAATTAGTGTGTGAACATTGTTAAAATGTACCCCTAGTGTAAATTTCATTCGATAGCGTGACGTGACGTACGAGTTCGCGTTAAATCTCATTTTGTATGGGATTTTGAAAAGCGCGCCAAGCGGGACGTTTAGGAAACTCAAAATATTCACTAGGGGTTCTGCAGAGGATATAACTAGTCTGCATATTTAAGGCAAGCTACATGAGATGCCGATTTGTTTTAATTTTTATTCAATCCACCATTTCAGAACCGTAAGTATGGTCTAAAATTAACTCAAATATTCAAATGGTCAAACATATCTAATCAGATACTCTCGCGCCAATCATGCGCTAGCCCGGCTGGTAGACATAACATTTATGTGTAGTGGGTGGTTTGAAAATGTGAATTATTGTCAATAGTCACGTAGGTAACACTCACAACATCTACGCACACATCCGACAGATCCCTTGGCTTTAACTTCTGTTCCAAATCCATCTTCCCTATTAAAATTTCTGGGGGGTTTCTTGATTTCAATCGCTTCTCTCACAACTCGAGGATAATAATGGCGTTCAGTGGAGACAACTTTTGGTTTATGAAGCTCAATCCAGTGATTTGCGCCTTGCGGAAGATGTCCGGCGATCGCGGATTTGTGTACTTGGCGATTTTTAAATGCATGTACTCTTTCACCCTCTAAAAACATATATTTGAAAATATAGGCATTATGAGTTGTGCAACAACGCTAAAAGTAAACTAAAAAAAAAATCCTTTTTGTTTTAAACTTCAAATTGGACGAAACTACATCTCTACAAAACAACACAGTATAAACTATTAAGACTTAAAGTCTGTAAGAAGTTTTAAAACCCAATTAAATAAATTTGCTCCACACGTGAAGAAACCCGCACTAAGCCGGCGAATTGCACCAACTTTTGATAGTTTAGATTGCCAATTCGGAATAGTGAGGTGCCCTACAATTACCTACGGATAAATCAAATGTTATTAAAAAAACTATATTTAGTTGTTTTATTAAGTAATAAGTTTTTTTGATACAACCTTTACCACCGTGGCCACACTACTTTTTGGTGCCTTATAATCTTCTAATTCTTCTTTGATGCCTTATCTAAACTCATCAAATTATGATAATTATTCGTATCATATTTCTTTTCACATTCTTTTTAACATATTTATACTCATGAAATAAAACTATGAAAACGGATTATATCGCGTATATTGAATTTATAATACATCCCATTATGTATTATAAATTCAATATACGCGATATAATCCGTTTTCATAGTTTTATTTCATGAGTAACTATCGCGGTAACCGAAGACAATATTATATTTATACTCCTTTATAATCTAGTAGAATTAGGGCAGCGATTAATTATTGTTAGTGATTTAAAAAAAAAAACAGAAAAAAGCCAAACATAGAAATAATATATACCACCATAATTTACTTTCTGTTCATAGTGTTCGTTTGTCTATCTTGATCTGTTTATTGTTTCATTCTCAATTGCTCAAAGGTTGACTGGAAGAGATCCCTTATAGGGATAAGTTCGCCTTTGTACATTGTATATATTTATGTTCTTTTATTGTGTTTGTAATTTGTCTTATGTACAATAAAGTGTTTACATACATACATACATACATAATAACTTAGGTACTACCTACATAGCTTATAATTTCAATAGGTAGTCTAATAAATTAATGTAGTAATCAAAAATTTACAACTGCGAAATACATCAAAGACGGTTTAGGAACAACTTGCAGACTTGTAACGAAGTGATAATGGTTTCTGCTTTGTACAAAATGGAAAGTAAGTCAATTTATTCATAATGAAGTGTATCTTGTCCATACAAGTTACCAAAAGCTAGGCTTGAGTTGGCCAGGAACCAAGAACTACATATTAAAAACCGGGCAAGTGCGAGTCAGACTCGCCCACCGAGGGTTCCGTACTTTTTAGTATTTGTTGTTATAGCGACAACAGAAATACATCATTTGTGAAAATTTCAATGTCTAGCTATCACGGTTCATGAGTTACAGCCTGGTGACAGACAGACGGACAGCAAAGTCTTAGTAATAGGGTTCCGTTTTTACCCTTGGGGTACGGAACCCTAAAAAAGGAATGAATTTCCAAAATATTTCTTTTTTGATATTCCTGGGGATATTTACACAGCACATCACTAGTTTAGAACATTTTATAGTCAGTTAATTAGTTAGTTATTTGATTTTCCGCAGTTTCGGGTAACGTGACTACTTTGTTCTAAATTGCTAGTTTGTTTCGAGGTTTGAGTTTCAGAATACTGATCCTAGATTTATGAAATCTAGGTATTTTATGTCGCTTGAGCCCTTTTTAAATTTTAGACGACGTACGTAATAAGTGCCTCGAAGATAGGGTTTCATTTACACTGATATTTCACTAAAACCATTTCATTGCAGCGCCATCTGCATTAAGCTTTGCGTGTTTAACCTCATTAATACCGAATTATATCGAAGGCATTCAGCTCTAATCATGCGTAATTTTCACGAATAAGGATGATATTTCCAAAACACTTTCCTAAATAGGTTGGAGCATTTTCCCGTACTTTTGCCATTCATTGCTTCCCATACCTATCTTTATTTACGAAATGTCGTATGTAGAAAGAACGTCATAATGTAGATAAGACCTTTTATAAATTAGTCTTTCATACCAGTCTATTTTACAAAACGTCGTATGTTAAAAGAACGTCATATATAGTTACGACCTTTTGTAAATGAGTATGGCATAATTCGTCTAATGACGTCCATTGTCCCAGAAAACTCACGCGATACACTCATAAGCCCTTGGGTCTTATTATTATGGTATTTAGGGTGGGAATTGAATGGAGCCATGGGAACGACTTTCTGCAGATTATCTTGTAAACGCACTTTGATATTGTACGAAGGTTTCGTGTGCGTGTGTGTTTTTGTGGGTATGTGTTTATCTAACGGCCCGATTCGAAAAATGCTTATAAGAAGACACAGCGGTACGATACCTGTCAGTGTCAAAATGGAAATTTCTTTATCCAAAAAACGTCAGTTTTAATACACTGACAGATCGTTATCGTACGTGACATCTTATAAGCATTGTTCGAATCGGGCCGTTAGTTTCCATTAGATCGCTTTGAAAAACAGCACAATAACAAGCAAAAATTACTTTAAGGATAATTTTGTTATGCTTTTTTTGTCAAAGTGAACTTTAATTACTGAAATATTTTGATTTACTTTTGCTTTGATCATTACCTAAATTTATGTTTTCTTTGATGTTGATTTGGCATTTTTTTTAGTTATTCACATAAGTATATTTTATGCATATTAAGTACATCATTCTTTATTAATTTGATTTATTAACTAACTACTAAGCGATGGATATCGGTATCGGCATCGCCGATTATTTACTTGAAAAATCGGTATCGGTATCGTATCGGCAAATGCGTATCGTTACATCCCTATTACCAATTATTACGTTATAAATAACTACTTAACATTATTTCCCGATCAAAATTTGAAATGGGATCTCACAGAATTTATCAAGTTTTATTTTCGATTTTTCGTCATATTATTATTTCTAATCACGTCACATTTGTCACCCTGTATTTCTCAAACCCCCACATTTCCTTAAGCTCCCTAGGTAATAAAACGTTGCTTCATGTATTATGTAACCAACTTAGCTTATATCTAAGAGCTAGTGCACCTATCTTTCAGCCTAATTTGCCTAAAGCTGTGAACAGACAAACAGACGGTGGAACCGCGCATACATAATTACTAATATGAAAATGTATGCGCCTTGCTTTTGCGTGCCCGACGTGTCTGCTATGTGTCCATTTTTGAGTTGGATCCGTCATTTAACGTACTAAGTAAAGAAACATTAAGAAAAACGACTTGTGAGCCAAAAAACTACCGTGGACTCCAAACAGTGCGGCATCACGTCAGTAGACCTCGAAGGTGATGGCGGCAAGACCTTGACGTCATTCGGAAAGATTCGCCTAAATACATAGACAGAGATGCGTGGAAGAAAGAGAGGAAGGTCTTTGCCCATCAGTGGGAAGTGGGATACAATAGATTACCTAACAAATAATAAAAATAATTCGCAGCGTTATTGTTGCTGCTGCTGTATTTGTCAATTGTCAAAGTTCGAAATAGAGTTCCGGTTAATCCTGTTATAATATTAGCTGAAAATCGTTGAGCATTAGACTTTCCGTTTGCCGTGACATCTATTGTCGAGTAGCGGTACTGAGAGTTCCGCTACTTGACGCTAGATGTAGACTACGAAAATATATGCGTTTTGGCAAAGATAGATATAACTCCGTAATAGATGGATACAGTCTAAGGAAAAAACGTGCCTCGAAAATCAAGAAAATTTGATTCTCGATCAGAGGGCGCCACTAGCTTTGGCCTACTGTCGTATAGATGGCGTTGACGGTTTCGTTTGTTATTTAACAATTTTAACGCATATCAGTGAAAGGACTTGGGTCAAATGATATAAAAATAATTAATGCAAATAAAAAAATCATTTATCCATATTTAAATACATTATATCGTATTTTTATAAATCTTCATTTTTAGTTTTAAAGTGTATCGATAGATGGCAGTGAATTTTCTGTGGTTACAAAATTTACTATGACAGTACCGCTCTTATTATATCCCTCTTTGGTTTTGGTAACAAAACTGATGTATGGAGTGAGCACTATGTCTTCTTAATTCTCTTTGCCATAAAACGAGCACCAGTGCATTATCTGACGGGACACAATGGACCCGCGCATATTGGCTCGTCTGCACTGCATTTACATTTCATTTCGACTGTGCAGGTGCGCAAATAACCAGCCATGCATTGTTGAGTGCCCCATGCACTTAGAAATCCTTCAGAAATCCTATAGGCATATAAAATCTGTAAGAAATTGCACTATTTTATTTTATTTTATTTATTTGGAAAGCAAACAGAAATAAGTGAGCAGGAGATGAGTTTACAAATACACATTAAGGACATTTACTTATTCCCTTAACAGCTCTCACTAAAACATGTAATGGAAATATACTACACTTAAACTACTCTTAGGGTACTAAATACAGTTACCAATTTACTAACACTAGGTGCAAGCTCATCAAACAAAATTATGACTACTAAGGGAGAAAGAGCCAAAGTAAAGAAAACAAAAAACAAAAACAAAACAAAAAACAAAAACAACTAATGAAAACTTCTGATGTATCACAGTGTAGCTTTTAACTCCAGTGTTTTTACACACTTTTATTTGACTTCATTACTGAGTGCCTCAAATCTTGTGACAAAAATAAACCACTTTTTAGTATCTGCAGGCCGAGCACATGATTGGCGCGACAGTATCTCGCCGCGAGATAGCAACCCGTCTTTTACTAACTGTATGAATTAAAGAGGGACGGGTAGCCAGTCGCGGCGAGATACTCTCGCGCCAATAATGTGCTAGCCCGGCTGGTTGATTCAGTTGAAATTTCAAGTACTTCATTATTTTCGATGACAATACAATAACAAACATTGAGGTGAGGGCCGATTTTTTAATTTCGACCGCTCGATTTCGTGTATGTATTTCGTTCAATAATATCTCCACTACTAGGCATTTAAATTCTACTAATAGAATTAAAAACGAGTGGTCAATACCAACAGATTCCCAAGTTCGATCGCTCTTATTTCAAAAATTAGCATTTCGCTGTTTTCCACCAAATTTAGTGACGAAATCGAGTGAGAAATCACCCCCTGATCTGATGATGCAGTCAGAATGTAGTCAACGGAACTCGACGATGGAATAACATAAACACATCTAGTTTAGGCTCATTAGAAAGGTCTCAAGAATTACCTGATAGACATCCAAATAAAGAAGAAATACGGTTAGCAATAAGCAATAAATACGGTGTGTGTCACTGTCACGTCACAAAATACAGTTGATAGAAACTTGTTCAATCAAGTGATATTTTGCGCTGTATATAAAATAAAGAGCAAAATATACCTTTTCCCCTCACTAGCTCGGAAAGTTGTCTTTTATCCTTTAAAACAAGCGGGGAAAAACGCATTTTATCCACTAGTGGGGAAAGTAATTTGACCTTGGATGGAGCGTGTTTAAGTAGCTTGACAGATAACAAAACGTAAAACGCTCATAATAATGGTTCGTTCGATATTAATTATCATTAAACAAATGGTTTGAGAATCTAATAAAAAATACCAAATTTAGCTTTATTTAATTTTATGTCATAAACCTTAAAGTTCCATAAGAAACGTTTGTTTTTAATAATGATGTTAAATATAATTCTGAACGCACAAGTTGAGTCGATGCAATTTCAAAACGCATCATTGACATTTCATACGTCAGAAATGTCAACATTGTCAACAAAATTTTTACTTAATAACTTCTCACGTAAAAATACAGAATTTCCAGAGTTTTTGTTATAATATCGTAAAAAATGAGTGATTCCAGTGATAAAGATGATCTAACGCCTGTGGATGTTGCACTTTCCTCGCTATAGTGAGGTGAAAATTTTTGTGTTACACACGGGTGCAAATGTATTTTACTTCTCGTGTGTTGAAACACAACTTTGCACCCTTGTATGACAAATAACTATTATCGAGTAGTTTGGTAAGTAAGGAAATTAGGCAACCAAAAATGAACATTACAAGTACCTATGTATAACCTTAAAGATGATCAATTTTACACTAATTGAGCAATTTCATGTATATATCTAAAGGCATTGAGGGAAAAAATTAAAACAGTTTTCATACCAAACCAAGTGGAATTAATTTTCGTGAGGTCGCGTAGTCGTGATGAAAAAGTTCATTCATGTCATGGAAAAGTACCTGAAAAAGACGAAAAAGCAAATCAGTAAACAAGATTCTAATACTTAATAATATTTTTCCCTTATCTCCCCTCAAATATGAATCATTTTAATTCAGAAACTAGAAATAGGTAAATAGCAAAAATGAATGACAAAATATGGCTGATAAAAAATAACCGGCTGAGGCAATATTCTAGGTACATATTATGGTAGATTTTTACTATACTAACTGATAACTACACCGAGCCTAAATTGAATAAGACTATATTATAAAGCCTTAGGTTTTAGGCTTTCACTGCGTAAAATGATTATTTCCTTGAAATGTTTCCTATGTCTTTCCCGGGACTCAAACCTAATCAAATTTTATCTAATCAACGGTTAAAGAGAAGAGATGAATCCGGTAATAGTTTTTTTTTTGTTTAATAAAATACACATTCCAACATAATTTGCTACCAATCCACTGCGAAAAAACGTTGTTTTATATTTATCCGGCCAAGTGCGAGTCGGACTCGCGCACGAAGGGTTTCGCACCATTACGCAAAAAACGGCAAAAAATCACATTTGTTGTATGGGAGCCCCACTTAAATATTTATTTTATTCTGTTTTTAGTATTTGTTATTATAGCGGCAACAGAAATACATCATCTGTGAAAATTTCAACTGTCGAGCTATCACGGTTCATGAGATACAGCCTGGTGACAGACGGATAGACGAGCGGACAGACAGACGGACAGAGGAGTCTTAGTAATAGGGTCCCTTTTTTACCCTTTGGGTACGGAACCCTAAAAAACTAGTAAGTAAGTTAAAACTCCATAAGCTCGAAAAACATTACCTGTACCTCCTCAGGTTAATGATCCAACTATTTCGCGAAGCAGTGTATCTGTATACTCAGTTAAGTAAGATGTTTCTCCGGAACGTGATATTGTGCGCACGGAGAAGATTTGCAACAATAGCAGGATTGCTTACTTAGTGCTCGGCCTTTGCTTTACGGCCGAGGCAAGGCAGTTAACTACATTTTATGGTGAACTAGCGACCCGCCCCGGCTTCGCACGGGTAGTTTAACTAATTTACACAAAACCTTTACAAATTATATATATAAACCCTCCTCTTGAATCACTCTACCTATTAAAAAAACATCAAAATACGTTGCGTAGTTGTAAAGATCTAATACATAGGGACAGACGGACAGACAGCGGAAAGCTACTTTGTTTTATACTAAGTTGTGTTATGCAGACGATCATGTGGATGCTTGCACGATGATCTTGCCGATGATAATTATCAACGAACATCGTCGATGGTGTAGAGGGGGCATAGTAGCCTATATTTCATCATCTTCCTGGCGTTGTCCCGGCATTTTACCACGGCTCATGGGCCGCTTGGCAACTAATCCCAAGAATTGGCATAGACACTAGTTTTTACGAAAGCGGCTGCCATCTGACCTTCCAACCCAGGGGGGAAACTAGGCCTTTGTGGGATTGGTCCGGTTACCTCACGATGTTTTCCTTCACCGAAAAGCGACTAGTAAATATCGAATGATATTTCGTACATAAGTTCCGAAAAACTCATTGGTACGAGCCGGGGTTTGAACCCGCGACCTCAGGATTGCAAGTCGCACGCTCTTACCGCTAGGCCACCAGCGCTCAGCACAAAGGTCGCTTGTTCATACTGTATGAATATAGTTACTTATAGTGGTAACCCTGCTTTATTATGCTAAACGCTTTATGATCCTAGTATTCAAATACCATGTTTTCCTCTCCTAATACAGAATGAAGGAATAACTATGGCAAAGGCAGACCAAATCTATATAGTCCCGGCAAAAGGAAACTTTATACAGTAGTCCAAAGGACTAAAATCAAAGTAGTTATTGAAACTCCGGATTATGAGCGAAAATTCAGAAATCCAAAGGCTGTATAAATCGGAATAATCCATCAAATTATAATATTTGTTTGAAGAGCACTTCAAAACGGCTTGTAAGGGATCTGTAAATCGGATGTGCAAATGTAAAGTCAGTTTCAATGGTAGAAGATAAAATCATCATCATATCAGCCAGAGGACGTCCACTGCTGGACATAGGCCTCCCCCAAAGAGTGCCACAATGACCGGTCTTGCGCCACCCGCATCCAGCGGGCTCCCGCGGAGCGGAAGATAAAATAACACGTCAAAAGTACCTACCATCCTCTATTACTATTACAATTGTTACGTTTCTCAGCATTAGTATTAGAGCTTCGTAAATGACTGGTGCAAGCGATATCAGCCATAGGGTACCTTTACCCGTAGAACGTCGCAAATATCTTTTTTTTATTCAGGTTACACATAATATACAACTTAATTACAAAAGTACCGTTAAACCAGTAAGGTTTGTCTCGGTACCCCATCCGCAGTAGATTTTATACAATAATAAAATATATTATAACAACAACATAAGAAAGTTCATAACATGCTCAATTTAAGTAATCTATTATTTAAATTACAACAATCCGTCACAGTTGCACTGATCGCATATAACATTTTTTCATTATGCATGTCAGCCGATAGACGTCCACTGCTGGACATAGGCCTCCCCCAAGGCTCGCCACTACGACCGATCCTGTGCCGCTCGCAACCACCGAATTCCCGCGACCTTCACCAGGTCGTCGCTCCATCTCGTTGGAGGCCTACCGGCAGTTCGTCTTCCGGTACGCGGACGCCACTCCAGAACCTTCCGGCCCCACCGGCCATCAGTTCTGCGAGCAATGTGCCCTCTGTTTTACATTGAGACAAAATATATCTCGTTTAATAATGCTATACTAGTTTCAGCCCACGATTTCTTCTGCGTAGACAGATAATTTCCATACTTCCAAAACTATCCTATGTTCTTCATTGGGACTCAAACTTCATACCTAATGTTGTTTAAATTAGTTCAACCGTTTAAGCGCAAAGAAGTAACAAACAGAACAGAAGGACAGCCAGAAGGAGTTAGATTCGCATTTATAATATTAGTAGGTTTTTTTTTTTTTTTACTAGCCCATTATGGTGTCCCACTGCTGGGCAAAGGCCTCTCCCCTTGTCTTCCACGACTCCCGATATAGTGCCTCCTCCGGCCAGTTGTTGAGAAAGGTGTCTAGGTCGTCCCGCCATCTCCGTCTGGGCCTGCCGGGTCTGCGCCCCTCTTCTGGCATCCATTTGGTGGCTATGCTAGCCCATCTGTCTGGATGCATGCGGCAGACGTGACCGGCCCAGTCCCATTTGAGCCTAGCAGTCTTCTCACCGACGTCAGCAATGCGGGTTTTTGCGCGCAGCGTGGTGTTCGTAGTCTCATCCATTTTTATTGACGCTGAGTGTATCTATGTAAATAACCTAAAAAAAATACTCAAGAAAGCCTGACCTGATTTTTGCAGAGAACCGGAGATGAATTTGAAGAATTGATTTAAAATATTCAAATGAAGGCTATTCTTGCCCATCATTTCAAAATATTATTGAAATCGTTTATGAAATGTCATATTTGAAAATCTTTAGTTCTGTTTGAAAATTCGACTTTCATACGTTTTTTGTATATTATCTAAATCTATAGCATAAGCTATGTAAACTACGTAGAAGAAGAAAAATAATGCATAAAATCGTACGTCAATAAGATTTAGGTTTTATACATTAAACTAAACCTGTCTAGATACCTACCAATTAATTACTGCAGGTAATTTACAAATATAAAACATAACGACAGGATAGTTCAGTTACAAAATAATACCTAGCAGATATAGTCAGCAAAGTTGTTTTTATCGTTTTAACCTAAATTACTTGCGTTGAGAAAAAGATGTACTGTACTACCTTATAGTATTAAACAATAACCCAAGCCACGATATTTCGCAATTGTGATACTAATTGTTATTAAAAGTTGTATAATTTGTAAGGAAACTTAGGAATAACCAATAGTTATTTGTTATACAAGGGTGCAAAGTTGTATTTTACCCGCGAGTGTGGAATTGAAACACGAGTAAGCGAAAGGATTCTATAGTTGAACCACGAGCGAAGCGAGTGATTCTAAAATAGAATCCTGAGCGTAGCAAGTGTTTCAACACACGAGAAGTAAAATACATTTGCACCCGTGTATAACACAAAACTTTTCACCTCACTATAGCGAGGAAAGTGCAACATCCACAGGCGTTAGATCATCTTCATCACTGAAATCACTAATTTTTTTACGATATTATAACAAAAAACTCTAGAAATTCTGTATTTTTACGTGAGAAGTTTTTAAGTAAAAATTTTGTTGACAATGTTGACATTTCTGACGTATGAAATGTCAATGATGCGTTTTGAAATTGCATCGACTCAACTTGTGCGTTCAGAATTATATTTAACATCATTATTAAAAACAAACGTTTCTTATATAACTAAGGTTTATGACATAAAATCATTAAATAAAGCTAAATTTGGTATTTTTTATTAGATTCTCAAACTATTTGTTTAATGATAATTAATATCAAACGAATTATTATTATGAGCGTTTTACGTTTTGTTATCTGTCAAGCTACTTAAACATGCTCCATCCAAGGTCAAATTACTTTCCCCACTAGTGGATAAAATGCGTTTTTCCCCGCTTGTTTTAAAGGATAAAAGACAATTTTCCGAGCTAGTGAGGGGAAAAACAATTTACACGGAACGTTTTCATTTTATTTGAACGCCGAAATTCAACTATTGGTTTTTACCTCCGCGTTCTTAAAGAAAATTTGTTTCCGATTTATTACGCATTCCAAACAGAAAATCTATCTCAAGCAATACAGTAAGCAACCTAAGTTCATTCTGATCTTTATTGTATCAAGAATAAGGTCGATTTTTCCTGTGGTGCACCATACACTATAAGTTCTTGGTAATATTTTTTCGTCATAAATAAGGATTGGGAAACGAGCCTCTTGAGTGAACCCTTAAAATTTTACGATTCATCTAGGTTACTTGGTAACAAAGTTCGTTGGAGTAAAAAAGTTTACACATGCGTTCGGAAAACCTATCAAACGGGTAACTGAAGTAGGTACGGAAATCGGTTTAACATCTACATAGGAGGCAAACGAGCAGACTATAGTATGAATTTTCTCAAATGATTTTTACGCCTAAGACCCCAATCAGTTAAACAAAAGCCATTTTTTCTTTTATGCGAGCGGTGGACTCCCGTAGCACAGCAACAATGTCCTTTAAAAAGCAACTGTACCGTGATAGTATTAAGTTTCAAATCTATGTAACAATATGAGCGCTCGCCTACATTTAGGTGGTCGATCGTCCTACATTACCAAAACATGTTAACTCGTAATGAGCTGTTACATAGAATTGAACCTTAATACTATCACGATACAGTTGCTTTTTAAACGACATTGTTGCCTTGCCAACGGGAGCCAACCGCTCAAATAAAAGAAACAATGGCTTTTGTTTAACAGATTAGGGTCTTGTGCGTAAAATCATTTGAGAAAATTCATACTATAACCACCTGATGGTAAGTAATTATCAACGGATGGTGGAGTGCATTGTCGGAAGATGGAAGTCCACTCTTTTACTTGAAGTTCCACATCATTAGCAATATTAGCTGAGTTGACGAAGTGTCACCAGGCGTGGCTCACTCCGCGATTTCGTCGCGTCGCTACAAGTACATGCGGCCCACACCGATTTTGGTGTCTACCCATAGTAGTTGCCGCGCACAGCTACGGAGCGGATGCCTGCTCGCGCTTGCGCAACCTTGCAGTCATATCTGTCGCAATACTCGCAATATACGCGTTTCATTAGAGAGTGAACCTTCTGTAGCAATTACTATTATTTACTCGTATTCTATGGTATGACATACGCTCTTCTAAAAAAGTTGTGAAGCATATTCTGAACACCTTATCCGCTTGACTACTTCTGCTACGTGCTACTAACTTTGCACATAGCCAATGCCATACCAATTCAATTTTAGCGCTGCGCGGAAGGCTAGAGTTACACAACAAAAACCGTACAATTCTTTCCCATTCAGCCTTTCTGAACGCGAATACTGAAGCTGATTCTATTTTTGAAAGATGAAAAAAAAGAAAGAAAGAAAATACATTTATTAAACGCCTCAACGTAAAGAAAAAGGAGGCATGCAGACATAAAAAAAACCGGCCACTTGGCCACGCACACGAAAGGTTCCGTACCATTACGCAAAAAACGGCGAAAAAATCACGTTTCTTGTATGGGAGTATTCTGTTTTTAGGGTTCCGTACCCAAAGGGTAAAAACGGGACCCTATTACTAAGACTCCGCTGTCCGTCTGTCACCAGGCTGTATCTCATGAACCGTGATAGCTAGACAGTTGAAATTTTCACAGATGATGTATTTCTGTTGCCGCTATAACAACAAATACTAAAAGTACGGAACCCTCGGTGCGCGAGTTCGACTCGCACTTGGCCGGTTTTTAGTATTTGTTATTATAGCGGCAACAGAAATACATCATCTATGAAAATGTCAACTGTCTACCTATCACGATTGATGAGATACAGCCTGGTGACAGACGGACAGACAGACAGCGGATCTTAGTAATAGGGTCCCGTTTTTACCTTTTGGGTACGGAACCCTAAAAAAAGGCATTGGATGCTAAAATACGATAATACCGCGACAACCATGGCGCTGGTTCACAGTGGGGACTTGACTTAAAATCTATGAGTTTTCACAATCTGATATGGATTACATCTCATTTTGAGACGACCTTGTTATGATGTATCACCCCATTCACCCCAATAAGTGCAAGCGAAATGCCGACGACTCTTGTCCGCATTTCGTCAGCACCAATCAGCGCAAGCCGCTAACGCTAATTGGTGATCACGATCAAGTTCGTATCAAAATAATATGAAAAACCTTATCATATTTTTAAAACAGAATTGGCGTCCGAACACTAAAAGAACTTCAACAAAATCGAACGGTAGCCCGACAACGCTTTTGCCTGAAAGACCGAACAAAGCACAAAAACACTTCCAAAGCAATGTTGGATTTTCCCCATTTTCAGGATTCCGTACCCAAACACTGACACATGAAGGAACTGACATCAAGAGGCAAAAAAGACGACTAGTCGTTATGGACGGTGTAGAAAGGACGACAATCTCTTATGGCAAAACTGTTGCAAAAGTGACCTTTCAGCTGTAAATAATAGGTCCTAATCTCTCGGGTAGTGCTAGGTAGGCTCTGGGACCAAAAAGTATTGTATTATATAGGAGACTAGGAAATGGGGGAGGGCAACAAATAATCAGACAAAATAAGGTGGGTTGTTTTTGGTGTTGTCAGGAATAATAATAGTATATTTCTATTTACGCTTAACGATTAGGTAATTATATTACACAAGAAATTATAGTTTTTTTGTATCTCTAATAATGGTTAGATATTTAAACCTCAAATTCGTTATAATAATAAAGACATGAAGGCCAAGCGTCTGTTAGGCTTAAGGAAAAAATAAATCATTGTAAACAATTGGGTGATGGTACGGAACCCTCGGGGCGTGAATCCGACTCGCACTTACCCTTTTTCAAACTTTAATTAAAGCAAGATCAAAATGCATTTGATGTTTAAATTAAAATAACGTTGTTTTATTTATTATTGGTTAATTAATTTGTCTCCGCCGGTGATCCAGCAATATAAATGTAAATTACTTAATTAGGCGGCGCCAAATTAAAAGACTGTGGAAGTGTGGATTTTTACAAGCCTTTGTGTTCTTTGTCTACCATAAACTTTGTGTGGTCACTGAGTATTATCGGTAGTACCTTATGTGTGAATGTCACGCCCTTGCCAGACGAAGAATGAAGGACTTTGGAACAGGCTACCTGGTACCAAAGGAATTCAAAAAGCTACCCATAAGGTCCATCATCCGGCATATGGAGATGGTGGGGAACTCTTGAGTAGCGGACGGATCTTTCCTAGGGGGTAACTGCACAAAAGATCCCTATGGGTCGAAGTGTATCCGTAAGGGCCCCCGAAACTATAAGATAAGATAAGATAAGAGTATTATCGGTTTAGTTAAGTGAAAGTACACAGTTTGATAAACTTGTGAAATAACATGTATATTATATCGTATTATTGGGGTGTTTAATTTTTCCGAATTTTGGATTTTTATCTGACTTCGCTCGATTTCTTGTTCTGATAAAAAAAAAATTTAGAGGCTGCACAACATGAACAAAGCGGAGAGTAGTAGAGAGAACATTCTACATATAAATAAATTTTAAAATTAGTAGTAAACTTGCTTTTTGATTACTCGATAAATGTTCTAATAGATTTTTTAGTTTTTCACACTTTTTCTAGAGGAAAAGTGTTTTTATCGTGTTTTAGACGCAAAATTCAGTTTTCTATATAACTCGCGTTATGTACACATAATACCTAGCTGAAACGTCGGAAAAAAGGTAAAATAATGAAATTTAATGGCGTTAGGCCCATTTAGGTAATGACATTAATTATTCAGTTTTCTCATCGGATTTTAGTATTGGTTGATTATATCTTGTTGTTTTAGAACATAGTTAATTTTCAAGCAATGTATGGGATTCTCACTCCACCATTTCAATTTGAGGTTGCACAAACACTAAACGTTAATCGATTCTTTTGAAATATAAATTGATAGTTTTGAGCGTGGATAAACTCGATTGGTGAGCGAAATCAGGAGGAATATCACAACTTTTTCTCTCAATACAAAAGTGAAATACCCTATTGTATAATCACGATGTTATAATTATAATAAAGTTATAAGTATAACATCCCGTATGTGACCGCCATAAATCATAATTTTAAAGCATCAAGTCCTAGGTTTTAATCCTGGTAGGGAGAGTTATGGATGTTTTCTATGTATTTAAGTATTTATCTACATATGTCTATATGTATATTGTCTACCAAAACCCAATCCTTATTTTGCTTATTGTGGGACTAGATTGATTTTAACTATAAAACTCCCGTGAGACTCAAACATATTAGATTATTTTAAACCGGGTCACTCACGTATTAAGTAGAATAGCTCGACATGTCGACCAGTGAAGACGTGTCGTGTCTCCGTGAAGACGGTCCTCGTAAATTGGACCGAAACATGTCGAGCTATTCGACTTAATAATACGTGAGTGACCCGGTTTAAAATAATCTAGATTGGTTTGTGTAAAATTGTCCCATATTATTTTATATTTAGTATTAAAACCACTGCAACCAGAGTATTTTCAACGTTACTAATTTAGAGCATATAAACCAAGCGTAATTCACCCAATTAAGCTTTACGTCGACCACGTAAAGTCCACAATTGATTGACCCATCCGCACTAAGCCTCTAATAGCGGTTTAGTATAATCCTAAATCAATTGAGCCGTGGATTGCTTTTCTTGATTAGGTTATTTTCTAACTAAAATATTGTTTAGCAAACCTAATTGTGCAGTTTTAACATATATTTTATAAGACTTTGACAGTCTTCTGACGCGCAACGCGACATACAGATTTATTTTTCATACGGATTTCATGTTGACGCTTGGAGAGCCTTTACACCTCCAAGTCTTATACTTAGGTATTAGTATTTTCTCTGACATTAGGCATCTCCAAATTCAATGTACTAGGGGCGAATAGTAGATTGTATCACAAGGGTGCAAAATGATCTCTTATATTCAAGCATCATTTGATGCTTTATTGATGTGTGAAAAAGCTGTTTAGGCCTACGAGCCGAAAATTTTTATTTTCGAGATTATACTCCTCATTATATAGTTCGAATCTTCTCAAATGATTTTTACGGCAAAGACCCTAATCTGTTAATCAAAAGCCATGGTTTCTTTGGGAGCGCGTGGCCATTGTGACTGAGCTCGTGGCCATTGTGTCTCAGCGCGTGGCACGTGCTCAGGCACAATGGCCACGCGCTCGTACAAAAGAAACAATGGCTTTTGTTTAACAGATTAGGATCTTTGTCGTTAAAACCATTTGAGAAGATTCAAACTATACCTATAGGTACGCTGTACGTGGTTGTATCCTAGCGCCTAGAATCAACCTATTTACCTATCTTATTATTAGCTATTAAGTTCCTTAAGAAATAAATTATTAAGCAATTTCAATATAAGTGCATATGAAATCTGTCTATGTTCACATGAACAATAAAAATATTAATTTTACTCGGAGAAACAATATAAAGTCCGTATAAACTTCGGAGGTAATTTTATTTTGTAGCGCATAAAATCTAAGAACTCCCAGACTTAACGTGAAACTGTACCTACATTGTTAGACCGAAGTCAATGGAAAAATAAGATTCGAGCCCTACACCCCAGCAGGGGGTAACAGGGAAAGAAGAAGAGAAGAGACATTGTTACTCGCTAGAGTGTGCGAAAAGAGTCGTGGAAATCGTGGAATGTAAGGGGCCCATACATTCCAAGACTTCTCTTTCCGAACAAACTCTATATTATTTATGTCTTAAGCATTTTAAGTTGAACCGAATTTTAGTTTAAGTACTTAGCCTACCTAGAACAATGAAACATTTTGAAATCAGTTTTACTCAATACATACTTCCATACAAATCATTTACCGAATTCTGATGAATTTATAATAATTAATTTGATTGCAAACTTCTATTTGACTTACAATGTTTGTATGTCAACAAGGTGGGTGCAGTGAGAAAAAACAAAAAAAAAACTTAAATTATGAGCGAAATATAATTCCTACATAAATACTATAATTCTTTTTGTAAATAAGTATTTAAGTTGTAATAGTATAGTTGTTTAATGTATATTTAATATGTAATGTAATGTGTAATCGTAAACTGACGGACGTATAAAATGTAAAATTTTATGAATAAATAATTGAATTGAATTGAATTGAATTAAGTTATACCTTCTCACTATGAATAAACTTAAATATTGGTAATCAAAAAATCAATCAATTATTATTTCATGTTTGACGACACTTATACGTTGCATGTAAGATCTTTTCAAATAATCTTATTTTTTTTATTATGGTTAATAATAAATTGATGTTGATGTTGCTTATGTCCATGGGCGTCGATGAGCGCTTCCCATCAGGCGGCTCGTCTACTCGTTTGCTATCACTCGTTTTTAGTGTTCCGTGCAAAACTTTGTTTTTTTTTTAAATGAATCTTGATTATCTTCTTCTAAATCTACTTGGAAACTTTACCTGGACTATTATGAGTTATTTTCACACAAATTACCCACTATACCGAACCTAAAACATATTAAAATCTATATTGAAGCAATTAATCATATTTTTATTGGCACGTCGCTCAACCAATCAATCAGGGGTCATACATATTCATACAGGAACAGGGCGGGCGTATCGGGTTACGGGACACGTCTGTGGGCGAATCGGTAATCCTTTAATTTTGTGTAGTATTCGGGATCCTTTGTGTCCGGAATTCGATTTACTAAGGCAGATTTAACACTATGTACCTTTGTACTCAAAAAAATATTCAAAAAGTACAGTACTTATATAGTTAGTAGAGAGCGAATTTTTGGTGACTTTGGCGGAAAATTGACGACGCTACGTTGCATATAAGATGTTTTCAAATAATCTTATTAATTGTTATGGTTAATAATCAGCGAAAATTAGCGAATCTATTTTTTTACCCACTTTGATCCTAGTTTTGTTTTCACAAGTAACAGGTCTGCGATTTGTCCGAATGCTTAAATATATATTTACATAACCTTTATTTTTATTAAATAAAACTATGAAAACGGATTATATCGCGTATATTGAATTTATAATACATCCCGACGTTTCGAACTCTTTAATCCGTTTTCATAGTTTTATTTCATGAGTAACTATCGCGGTAACCGAAGACAATTTTATTTTTATTGTTAGTATTATTAGCAGTTTTATATTCTAGATAAGCCTTGATACGTACCTTTAAAACTTTGAGTTTTATAAAATTGAGTTTTTTTGTATAGCTTTTTAATTTAGATAGCATTGCGTGAAATTGCGCGCAAAGTTTGATATATTGTTTATTTAATTTCTAGTTGTAAGTACCTGTAATTGGCTTTCTATTGTTTACCTAAATAAGCATAATGTTTTTGTAGCTGTCGAAAAATAAAATAAATAAATGAAATAATAATCATTTAGTCATCAATTTTCCATTTTTTTTAAATAAATCTTGATTAACTTCTTATAAATCTACTTGGAAATGTTACCTGGACTATTTTTCGTTTTGTTACTGATTCCATTACCTTTCATTACTGATTCCAAAGATAGATATAACTCCGTAATAGATGGATACAGTCTAAGGAAAAAACGTGCCTCGAAAATCATGAAAATTTGATTCTCGTTCAGAGGGCGCTACTAGTTTTGGCCTACAGTCGTATAGATGGCGTTGACGGTTTCGTTAGTTATTTAACAATTTTAACGCATATCAGTGAAAGAACATGGGTCAAAATCATTAAAAATAATTAATGCAAATAAAAAAAAACATTTATCTAAATATAGGTACATTTTATCGTATTTTTACAAATCTTCATTTTTAGTTTTAAAGTGTGTCGACAGATGGCAGTGAATTTACTGGGGTTACAAAATTTACTATGACAGTACCGCTCTAGTATAAGTTACTCTATGCTGATTCACACACTTCCAAAAAACCTTAAAGGCGTGGATTAAAGGATGATCCGTGCCGAATATTAAAAACGCGGCCAACAAAAGCGGCATGAAGTCATAATGCCGGCGTAAGCCGACTCCCTGCGATAGCTAGGCTAAGCTTTTAAGTGTCGGGTTCAAAATGGATAGAACATAAACACTGGATGTTGTGTGGAAATCTTTGAAATCTTTCGGGATTTTAACCTGGTTTGCACAATAAGTATTTCCATTATAGGAAGAGGCTTTTTCTGATAAACATTGATCTTTTAAGCCTGGATGAGATTTTGCCCAATAGCAGATAATGTTTTCGCTCTATAAGATGGAACAGTGGAATGAACTGTCGCCCGCGGTATACAGGGTGATCAATCCAAATGGGTCAGTATGGAGAAGTCTGTAACTAAATCTAAAATCGACGCCATGGTTCCTAAGAACAGATTTCGCTATCTCTCATAGTTTCTGGCCCATACTGACCTATTTGGATTGATCGCCCTGTATATGGACCGATACGATCTTCAAACCTTCAAGAAAATAGCGTACTCCCATCTTAAACGTCGGCAACTCACTTGCAGCCTTTCTGGTGTAGCAGGTGTCCATGGGCAACGGTAATCACTTACCATCAGGCGATGTTATCAACTCGTCCTATATAATAAAAAAGCTAGTGGCTAGATTTAATATCTAATACTGTATCTTGTCTTTATTACCTGTAGGTAACCTAGCAAAATCCCCGTTATACCTAACACGTTTACACGAATCAATTGCACGGCTTACACGTGCGTAGCGGCTTAAGATCTGTTAGCACGTGTATTTTAATTAAAGGACTCATCCCTTATATACCTACATACTTAGTTATACCAGAGGCTGCTAAATAGAGGTAGTAGCTCGAACCCTAAACTCGTTTCTTCAAATCAAATTCAAATTCAAGGTGCGTCAAATTCGTTAGGTAGCTTCAGATGCCCGAACAGCAAACCGCCCAGAAATAGGAGCCACGCATAGCGGGCCAGTGGCGTAGCTAATAGGCGTGGGCGAAGTGGGCACTTGCCCACGGCCTCGCACTTAAGGCGGTTCCCTGAGCCAGAAGGCGAAAAATCTCCTTATATGATCCTGTTTTTCTAAGAGGCGTTGATATTCGTAGACGTGGAAAAAATATATGTAGTTCTTGACTATATTATTTTTAATATCATAGCTTCCGATACACGAATTATGACACTTCGCTCGATACAATTAATTCCCAAAGTAACCTCTAACTCGGACTTTTAATCCAACTTTACTCGGTTATTTATTATGTGATACTATAAATAAAAAAAGAAGAAAAAACAATCTTAACTTAAGTAATAATTTCATAGCTTTCGAATTTCGATATTGTAGGGTAACGTTTTTAAAATAAATAAAAATCGACAAAATTCGATCAAAATTGACACTTGGCGCGTATGTTCTTTCCCGTTCTTTCTTGCGAAATGTGACAGAGACAGCGGCAAACCGACGGAATGGCCTTAAGAGGACCTCGCGGAAGCCACCCTTTTTATTATCTTGGGAAATTGGGAATACACATTGAAAGAAAAGGGCCTCGCAGATGCGACTTCGCCCTCGGCTAGATTAGTTCACGCAACGCCACTGGCGGGGCGTCGTTACTCGTAGGTTGTGACGGAAATTGTTTTGGAAAACACATTTTGGAGAAAAAAACGACTTCTAAGTACTACTAAATGTATGAATTTTTTAATATTGTGAAAATAATCGCCTGGTTAAAAAAAATGAGGAAAAATGCGACTGGAAATTTTGCAACGCAGAACAAACGAGTTTGGCAAGTTTAGCAACCAATGTTAGCCACATAGGTTGCCAAACTTGCCAAAAACGCTAGCATGTACGTAAGTTACTTTTTATGCATCTCGCTCGTACTGACGTATTAGTGCGAGCGAGATGTATAGAAAGTATATTACGTAGACGTTGGCGTATATGTCAGTGTTGACACTGTCAGTGACTCGTGGTACTGATCTAGTTACTTCTTTACTCTCTGGGAATCCTAAGAACACAATATACAATAATGAAAAAAAATATGCCCACCTACTTATTATTAGTAAACAAGTGAATAAGGTGCTAATTTTATAAGTAATTTTCAATGTAACAAGTACAAGTAAGAAATAAACGTTAGAAGTGGGCACTTGCCCACGGCCTCGCACTGAAGAGGGCCTCACGGAAGCCACCCTTTTTATTATCTTGGGAATACACATTGAAAGAAAAGGGCCTCGCAGATGCGACTTCGCCCTCGGCTAGATTAGTTCACGCAACGCCACTGGCGGGGCGTCGTTACTCGTAGGTTGTGACGGAAATTGTTTTGGAAAACACATTTTGGAGAAAAAAACGACTTCTAAGTACTACTAAATGTATGAAATTTTTTAATATTATGAAAATAATCGCCTGGTTAAAAAAAATGAGGAAAAATGCGACTGGAAATTTTGCAACGCAGAACAAACGAGTTTGGCAAGTTTGGCAACCTATGTTAGCCACATAGGTTGCCAAACTTGCCAAAAACGCTAGCATGTACGTAAGTTACTTTTTATGCATCTCGCTCGTACTGACGTATTAGTGCGAGCGAGATGTATAGAAAGTATATTACGTAGACGTTGGCGTATATGTCAGTGTTGACACTGTCAGTGACTCGTGGTACTGATCTAGTTACTTCTTTACTCTCTGGGAATCCTAAGAACACAATATACAATAATGAAAAAAAATATGCCCACCTACTTATTATTAGTAAACAAGTGAATAAGGTGCTAATTTTATAAGTAATTTTCAATGTAACAAGTACAAGTAAGAAATAAACGTTAGAAGTGGGCACTTGCCCACGGCCTCGCACTGAAGAGGGCCTCACGGAAGCCACCCTTTTTATTATCTTGGGAATACACATTGAAAGAAAAGGGCCTCGCAGATGCGACTTCGCCCTCGGCTAGATTAGTTCACGCAACGCCACTGGCGGGGCGTCGTTACTCGTAGGTTGTGACGGAAATTTTGGAAAACACATTTTGGAGAAAAAAAGCGACTTCTGAGTACTACTAAATGTACGACATTTTTAGGGTTCCGTAGCCAAATGGCAAAAAAAGGAACACTTATATATTCGTCATGTCTGTCTGTCTGTCTGTCCGTCCGTATATCACAGCCACTTTTCTCTAAAACTATAAGAACTACTGTTGAAACTTGGTAAGTAGATGTATTCTGTGAACCGCATTAAGATTTTCACACAAAAATAGAAAAAAAAAAACAATAAATTTTGGGGGTTCCCCATACTTGGAACTGAAACTCAAAAAAAAACATTTTTTTCATCAAACCCATACAGGGGTATCTATGGATAAGTATTCAAAAATGATATTGAGGTTTCTAATATCATTTTTTTCTATACTGAATAGTTTGCGCGAGAGACACTTCCAAAGTGGTAAAATGTGTGCCCCCCCCCCCCCCCTTGTAACTTCTAAAATAAGAGAATTATAAAACTGAAAAAAATATATGATGTACATTACCATGCAAACTTCCACCGAAAATTGGTTTGAACGAGATCTAGTAAGTAGTTTTTTTTAATACGTCATAAATCGTAAACCGCAATTTACCTTTCACTCACGTTTCACATAATAAATACATTGTTAAAATTATGTCATGTACGGGACCCTCGGTGCGCGAGTCCGACTCGCACTTGGCCGGTTTTTAATATTGTGAAAATAATCGCCGGGTTAAAAAAAGTGAGGAAAAATGCGACTGGAAATTTTGCTACGCAGAACAAACGTGTTTGGCAAGTTTGGCAACCTATGTGGCTAACATAGGTTGCCAAACTTGCTAAAAACGCTAGCATGTACGTAAGTTACTTTTTATGCATCTCACTCGTACTGACGTATTAGTGCGAGCGAGATGTATAGAAAGTAAATTACGTAGACGTTGGCGTATATGTCAGTGTTGACACTGTCAGTGTCTCGTGGTAGGGGTACTGATCTAGTTACTCTTTACTCTGGGAATCCTAAGAACACAATATACAATAATTATTACTACTGTTACTTATTGTTAGTAAACAAGTGAAGTGGTGAAGGTCGCGGGAATTCGGTGGTTGCGAGCGGCACAGGATCGGTCGGAGTGACGAGCCTTGGGGGAGGCCTATGTCCAGCAGTGGACGTCTATCGGCTGACATGATGATGATGATGATGATGAAGTGAATAAGGTGCTAATTTTATAAGTAATTTTCAATGTAACAAGTACACGTAAGAAATAAACGTTAGAAACGTCGGAAATAAAAGTAACGAAATAAATTCGGGATAGACCCGATTATAAATATGGTTTAACATGAATTAATCTTTTTAAACCGTCAGCGAACGATGTTATTAAGCTTAGAATAAATTTAAAAGTGGAAAAAATACTGCCTTGGGTGAGACTTAAATCCAGAGGCCGTGAGTTCAAGTCACACTCAAGATAATAATTTTTCCACTTTTAAATTTGTTTTACTCGTAATATGAGTACACGTAAGTTCGGAAAAGTTCTAAGAATATTTCCGTACACAAAGACATGAATTCAAAGATTTATTACTCAGTGAGCAGTTTTTACTGGAATTCCTAATTAATGGTTCCGTACGTCTGTTTCTTGGAACTTGGAAGCGGTTGGGTGGAAATAAAAAGATTTCTGGGAAATGGCGGACACACTTGACATTTTGTACGTTGTGAAAAAGTACTTACCTCTGGCCCTTTTTTGTACAGTCGCCATCAGATATATCGGAGCGGCCGAGGTGCTCACAAATATCTGAACACGCCTCTAATTGTCAAGGCGCTAGAGTGCGTGTTCAGATATTTTGACCACCTCGGCCGCTCCGATATATCTGATGGTGACTTTACTATACCAACTTAAAACAGGCGTTATCAAAAGTATATTAAACATAATTATAACGGGTCACGTAAAGTCGAAAACGACTAAAAATACGTGAGTGACCCGTTATTAATATGTTTAATATGTCTGTGTCTCACGGAAGTTTTAATATTAAAGTTATCCAAAGCCTTAAAATGTGTTGATATAGGTAAACTTAACCTTTCTCGGCTCGCGCCAATACATGTAGTTACGTACGAGTGAAATACACGTGCGAATGACAACATTTTGATTTCAAATTGTACCTAAGTTAGAATTGGCCTGAGCTCTTTTGTCCAGTTTGGGCGCTGGAGCAGGCGTGGCTCACTCCGCGATTTCGCCGCGGCGCTACAAGTACATGCGGCCCACACCAATTTTGGTGTCTAGCCATAGTAGTTGCCGCGCACCGCTACGGAACGGACGCCTGCTCGCGCTTGCGCCACCTAGCGGTCATATCTGTCGTAATAGACGCGTTTTGTTAGAGAGTCAATCTTCTGTACCAGTATTATTATTTATTCTGTGACTGGGGGCCGTGGTCACTCTCACTTTCTTATAGGTATTACATAAAAGTACTTTTAGTAGATATTAGCGTTTTTTCTAAAATATCCCGTTGTCGAAGTTATCCCAATGCACCTTATCCCATTCTATCTCATAATCATTCTATCTTCTCTTCCATCTTTGCATCTTAGACCAGCTCAGATCCAAACATTCTATACAAACCCACAGCCAATCTACCTAACACACCTATTGTAACCTTCCACAAGATTAGCATACGCCGAACATTGTAACTTGAGCTCTACCTACGTAGTATTAGTATGGAAGCAGGGACCAAGTTGTTCGAAGTTGCTGGACAATAGAGTAACACGTGATTTTATTTTTGATGGGGTTGGATCGTGAGGAGGATAAGAGGGTTTTTGCATTAGAGCTAAGTTTATAGGTAAAAAGTTATGTTTTGTATGTGGTTTCGGGGGGGCGTCGTGGTAAAATGTTCGCGATCCCAGGACGCCCTACCCCCTCCCCAACAGTATATTGTGGGAAACGCCGGTGTGGGTTTAGTGGGTAGGCTGATCCCCTCTTTTCTCAATGGAAAGAGCCGGGAGGTGAGAGTCCCACATACCCCCCCATAATGGGCCCACTCAAGGCATGGGGACGATGCGTAAGAGCATTCCCACACCGAAAAAAATTTTGTATGTAGTAGCGAAGTGACCGGATAGATATTTTTGGAAAGTATAATATCGCGCACGATTCCCATATTATTTAGTTAATAAAACACACGAAAAACATTTAGTTAGCAAATAGGCCACAAGGGCACTTGTATCATGCATTTTCATTTTGTTTTTTTAGGTTGTTTCAAAAATTAATCATCATAAATTATCAAATACAATTACAAATATCAATTCAATGCAATATTGAAAAAGAAATGCAACTTGTTACATAGTAGAATTACTTTTTTAGGAGTATTGTTAGACAGCCTAGGACTATTCCTAGGTCCTGAGCCCTAAACTAGGTAAACCTGTCTTATAGGGATCAGATATTAGATAATTACTTAGAGATGTATGCAGTGACCGAAATAAAGAGCCAAATAACACACTATATTATAGTTAACGCTATCTCTACTGAGCTCGTTCACTTACCTGTACTAACAATGGCATTCTGTTCTGTTAAACAAAAGCCATTATTTCTTTTGTGTCAGCGCGTGGCCTTTGTGCCTGAGGCCCACACACAATTGGCCACTCGCGCAGGCACAAAGGCCACGCTCTGACACAAAAGAAATAATGGCTTTTGTTTAACAGAATGCCATTGTTAATACAGGTAAGTGAACGAGCTCAGTAGAGATAGCGTTAACTATACCACGCTATTATTTGCCTGTTGAAAAGTCTACTACAATACCTATTTGTCCAAAGCTCAAAAAAATAATTCTGTAATGGTGCAGCCACTAAAAGGTATTAAATATTAATACAAGTAAAAAGCCTTTTTTCACAACCGAGGCGGAAATAAAGCTGTCATTACCGCTACGTATTGACAGTTAATAATATCACCACGATAATAAGCCCGGTACTTTGTGATAAATATTATGTTCCATGCCTTTGATATTAAAATCAATTGCTTTACTTATAATGAATTACCACGGATCAATAAATCAGTGAAACGTGTTTGATTTCAAAGTTCATCATCTTCCTTGCGTTGTCTCGGCATTTTGCCATGGTTCATGGGAGCCTGGGGTCCGCTCGGTAACTAATCCCAAGAATTGACGTAGGCACTAGTTATTACGAAAGCGACTGCCATCTCACCTTCCAACCCAGAGGGAAAACTAGGCCTTGTTGGGATTAGTCCGGTTTCCTCACGATGTTTTCCTTCACCGAAAAGCGACTGGTGAATATTAAATGATATTTCGTACATAAGTTCCGAAAAACTCATTGGTACGAGCTGGGGTTTAAACCCGCGACCTCCGGATCGCAAGTCGCACGCTCTTACCGCTAGGCCACCAGCGCTTCTTAGTTTGATTTCAAAGTTACTCATGGAAATTCATTGCGATCTCGTAACATCCCTAATGGCTTCTTCTTTTCAAATTAATTTATAAAAGTTACCCTACAACATGTCATAATACCATGACTATAAAAATTACGGTCGAAACCGACCGGCATAATGTTTATTTTTTTAATTAAGGTACTTAACGCGTTATTTGCCTTGGCACAGAAATTGCCATTATTATTATATTTAGATAAAATCACAAATCGAATGTGACTCTGATTAGATCATTAGATCATCAAGGGTTCAGTGGAAAAAAACTATACAATAATTGTGATAAATCACACCTGTACCTATTATGTATTTTATTAAATTTATCTATAATTAACACAGAACTTCAAACCCCATATGACCCGAAAAAGACTAAACTTCATTGTTGAAAATGAGTATCTCCCAAGAGGTGAAAATACATATCATATTTTATATTGAAATAGATGAAATCAATGTTCCTAGCTATGAAAAGAAAATGCACGCCTGGCTTCATACTACCATTAAGTTTGCTTGCAATATCTACTTTAATCTGTACTGATATTCATTCTTGTCGTCATCTGCAGTAATAGTCAACGATGTCTAACAAGTTGAGCACCGAAATAATGTTTATCTACGCATATTAGACGTGGAAAAATGTTTCAACCTACGGGTACGGGACTCTAAAAATCTGTGAAGAGTCGATAATAGCGTGACAGATGAACAAGGCCTTGCCGCGGTAATGACATCGAAATGACAAGTACTCACTTCCGCTGCATTATGTGACAATCGCATCCGGCGCTTTCATCAGATTTCATGTTCACATGTTTAAGGGTAATTGCGGTTTGAGATTATAGGGTTGAAATGAAATATTCACAGTTTTTAGACTATTGTAGATAGTTTAGAAATATAGTCTGGCAAAACAATTTGTCAGTAGATAAAGGCGCGTAATTCATAATTTTTGATAGTTCGATCCTTCGCGCCTTCATTTTTAAAATTTGCCGACTTTTTCTACTGACAAAATTGGCTTGCCAGACTATAGTAACCTTACTTATCCTTTTAGTTATGTACGAATAGAAAATTACTGAGCTTATATATTAATTGTTATTATAAAAGAATTAAAAAAAAATTACAATGTCTGGTTTATTTTACTCAGAATTATAAATTTTGATAACCATTAGCATTATGAGTTATTACGTGATAGTGCGTAGGAATGAACCCAAATATTTATATAGCCACTTACATACTTTTAACACGATTGAATATAATTATGGCCAGTTTTTTTATATAACCAGTCCAGTCCAAGTTTGTTGGTAGAAATATCAAAAACTATTTTTAGTTCAAAGGTAGTTTACTTTAACTTCCAATCTCTTATATTTATTTTTGTTTTAAATTTAAAGACTGAAACTCCAGTCACAGTAACCCCCTGCATTTTACGTCACAAACACGAATTAGCATTGCAATTGCCAGGGTAATCCGATAGCGCTGCGCCGCTGCGCCATCTGCAATCCGGTCCACGATCGTCATTTCCATGGCGCCCGCACGGTAGAGACTGTCATATCCGTGCCGGCCGGACGCATCTAACATGTATACTCGGAAATTTATTCCTGAGCTTATGTCAGCGGGTTAAGGTCCAAATTTGAATAGATTTTTATTTGAGCGTAACATTATTTGCAGGCTGCGTTATGAGTCGCATCGGACTTGTTTCTGGTTTTAGTGTCTATAATATATGAGTATCTACTTGAAGTGTCCGGTGTATAAGCTAGTCAAGGTGGCTTAGCTATTAGCATAGATTGTAAGTTTTGTACTTTGAATTGTTGTTTGTTTGTTTTGAATTGGTAGTACCCCTGCCTCGATTGTCCTGGATTCGAATCCCGATAATGACATTTATTAAATCACATTTACAATACCCTCGCACGATAGACCCAGTTATAAATGTGATTTAATGTGTTCAAAACGCGAACGTTTTAAATGTTATAAGAACATTTATTTTTGTGAGGAGCACTAATATTTCTTCCTGAGTCATTAATGTTTTATATACTTATATAATAAATTTCATTGTCTAAGTACTCAAATATCATAATACTAAGTAAGGATGCCCCATATAGGCCAATCAAATTTTTAAATCATTTATTTACATACAAGATATATACAGTGGTACTTACTACTAAACGAAATTAATAATTAGCTTAATTCTAAAATAAGCCCTTGAGGATGAGGAGGAGACCCAGGATGCTGGCGGCATTTCCTCGCTGTATCGCAATGCTGATACGTTGTGCGAGGAAGCCGCCAGCTCTTCGGTCACCAGTTACGTCAACCAGATTAAATTAGATCCAAAAATAGCGTTTTGAGTAATTAATTCCCAGCAAGCTGTTACGGTACGGATGTTATATTATATGGGATACATAGTGTATAAAGTATGTGTTTATCTACATAAGTATGTATAGTTACTACACTACTGCTATACTGTACTAGGTACTTCGATCTGTGTAGGTTTGTCCCCAAATATTTATTTATTTATTGAATATTAACCATATCGAGTTCAAGTTAGGGTCTAGATCGATTTTTGTAAGATTACCCTATAATATTAATTCATGAAAAAAATGGCAATAAGTTATGGCAATAATTATGTGGACCATAGACAGTATATACAAGTAGTTATAGACGAGCCACCGAGCGACCGGGGGTAAGAGAAAGAATATTCATATAAAATTTGGGCAGCATAGGATTTCACTAGACTTATATTGACCGGGATATAGACCGTGATTACCTTTTGTATTATTTGTGAGCTCCCGATATTTCGACGCAGTTACATGCATCATGTTCACGGGTGACATGATGCATGTAACTGCGTCGAAATATCGGGAGCTCACAAATAATACAAAAGGTAATCACGGTCTATATCCCGGTCAATATAAGTCTAGTGAAACTAACCGTGAATCATTCAAAACTCTAAGCATAGGATTTTTTCTCTTTCACTGTTATAAATTTCGGTATTTCGCCATCGCCTCCTACCTATGATGCCACCCGGTCGGTGATAAGGACAAAGCATGGCATTATTTTCTCTTTCGTCTTATAGGAATCGCAATAAGACTATCTTTCTCTATCAAAGAGTGTCAGGCCCTTGATGTGGACGGAGATGCTATAATTAGTGTTTCAGATTAATCGTCTAACCTTCGTGTCAGCTGACACCGAGGAACGATCTTCGAGATGACAGTTACTACACTTCCTATAAGTACAGGAAACTTCTCAGGGTCTGCCTTATATTTATTGACAGCTATCCTCTTCCTTACTATCAGAAATGTAATCTTGAAGCTAAATTAAGTCACATTTAGTGTAGAAATTGCTGTTAAGCGTGACAGTTGCGGAAACCTTTTTTTAGGGTTCCGTACCCAAAGGATAAAAACGGGACCCTATTACTAAGACTCCGCTGTCCGTCTGCCCGTCTATCCGTCTGTCTGTCACCAGGCTGTATGATCTCATGAACCGTGATAGCTAGACAGTTGAAATTTTCACAGATGATGTATTTCTGTTGCCGCTATAACAACAAATACTAAAAAGTACGGAACCCTTGGTGCGCGAGTCCGAATCGCAATTGGCCGGTTTTTTTTTATTATGGCAACAACCTCCTAGTCTAGTCGGTGGTTATCACGAATTTTTGTTCCCGATTTATTGGATGTCATCATGTAAATAAAAAAAGTACGATTTTTATATATAGGGTGAAATTTTATACACCAGCCACACTCTGCGTACTGACTTTATAGGTACAACTTTTATTATGGGACCAATGCCGACATAAACATAACATCGCAAAAAAAAAAAACATGTTAGAGCCAGTTACAATTTTTGCTTACAAGATCTTATATTTTATGTTTACTTTTCTAAACCATGATTGTACATTTATAGTATTTAAGTAACTATTTAAGCGTATTATGATTGTTTTTATTTTTGGACATTTTTAAATGAAATAAATTTTATCTTATCTTATTTATCTTATATATCATATATATCATAAATACAGTAAGTCCATTGATTTTACCAGGAGCCAGTTTCTCAAAAGCTTGTAATACAAGTGGAAGTCCCTTTCTAACAAAAGCTGTCGAAAAGTGACATCCGCTTGTATTACAAGCTACAAGCTTTTGATAAACGGGCCTCTGGGGCCCGTTTCTCAAAAGCTTGTAGCTTGTAATACAAGTGGAAGTCCCTTTCTAACAAAAGCTGTCAAAAAGGGACTTCCACTTGTATTACAAGCTACAAGCTTTTGATAAACAGGGCACTGGTCTCTTCCAGTATACATTGGCTATGTACGCAGACCAGTTGGATGCACCTGCGGCAAATGTATCAATGCATTATGCACCGAGAGCGCCTTTATGCGGTGACGAACGTGTATCGCATGGCATTCGGACTTCCTTATGCACCAAATATTTTGTTTACCTAAAGGTTGCGTTCAGATTGCGACTAGCGGCATAACTGCTGCAGCGGTGATTCGGAAAATATCAGTCAAGATGTTATTCACATGACTGTAGCAGTATTGCTGTTGCAACGTTACTGCTGCGGCGTTGACAATTCAGTGATCAAATGAGTGAAAAAAAAAGTTAAAACATTCTTTATTTGCACACACAAAAATGGGTTTAACAGTATTAGATATACATGAAGAAAAGGTGGAAAAGGAAAAGGTGGATGGACTGTGTGAAAGATGGTATGAAACTAACGCAAGTGAATGATGAGATGACGGGTGACAGAGATGTATGGAAGAAAAAGACATGCTGCGCCGACCCCAAGTGAATGGGACAAGGGCAAGCGAATGATGAGTATTAGATATACATGAAGTCGAGGTTCCATGCATACAGCTAATACTTTTATAGCAAACAGTATGAAGGAATAACGTTCTAATAATCGCGATAGCTATACATCAGCAAAGACAGTAAAGGTGACCGAATTTAAACTATCGTGAGACATATTAACTTAACTCACTTAGCGGTTTCACTCACGTATTTTTAGTCACTCGCGCGACATGTTTCGGAGAGCCTAGGTCTCCATTTTCAAGCACTAACAGTTCCTGAGTGAGTAGCCGTCACGACGGGTGGGCGTCACACAATGCGGCGCCCTAAATGGAGACCTAGGCTCTCCGAAACATGTCGCGCGAGTGACTAAAAATACGTGAGTGAAACCGCTAAGTTAGTTAAGTAAAGGTGACGTTTAGATGTCAACTGCAGATGCATTAGCCCGCTTCCCCACTTGGCGGCGCGGTATCGGTGCAGTACCAGTATTTCTTTCTCATTGGTGCGGGCGCGGGGCGCGGTCCCGAATCTGCACCAATCAGGAAGATTGTTGCAGCGTCGTTGTTGCCGCCGCTGTATCTGTCAATTTCCTTGATAAAATGAGTGACATTACGGCCTCGATTATTACATTTATGACGTTCATTCCGTCACTCATTTTATCGAGGAAACTTAAACATACAGCGGCGGGAACAATAATGTGGCAACAATTAATGGAACTGCAGTTGAAATCCGAATGTCATATCAGCAATTTATCAATTCATATTCCGCCGCTGCAACGCCACAGCAATAGGTAACACTGTCGCAATCCGAATATCATCTTAAACGTAACTTCAGTTCTTTTCGTTGAAGCTTGTAAGTTTTGTCTGAAAACTTAGCCGTCTGGGAATAAACTTTGTTTTGAATCTCGTCTAAGTCTGATTTTTTCTTCTAGTCACGTGCCCCAGGACTTTGTCTTGTCTACTGCCATTCAATAGACTATCTAGCTTTTGCATTCGTTTGCAAACGTATACTGTCTATCTTTAAAGAAAAGCGGAGAACTCGCATTTCTCTGCGGCGAGTAAATGTAGGTACAGCTAGCTGCAAAATTGCTACAGTAGATGGACATATTATGAATGGATTCCAAAATCGAATGTCGAAAATCTTCCGGTAATTCTCAAAAGTGACTATTATATTCGGATGGAATTTTGGGTGATTTTTCATCTGTTTTTCAGAATTATCCGACATACGAAATTACCGTAATACCTACAAATTAATTTTTAACGAGCAGAAACGTCTGTGAACGATGCTCTTAACCCTTAAATGCATATTGTTGCCAAATGTATACAAAGCAATAATGATGCATAATTAATTATAATACGCTTAATTAATTAATTATATTACATTAATTAATTTAATCATGCATTTAAGGGGTATTTAATCTACGCAATATTTTTATTTATAAAAATTACATTCGTTTTAAGACAAAATGTCGGAAAATTTGAAAAAATCCTGAATTTGATGATTTTTAGTATGTGATTTTGGACGTTTTTTTTCGGGGTTTGTAATTATTTTATATTTAAAAACTTTATCATAGGTGTATTACAAATAGTGTACCTTTCTGATGTCAGTAAGATTTTTCATATATTTCTTGCTGAAAATTATATATTTACATAAATATGATTTAGCCTGTGCAACTTCTAGCACGGATTTTTAGTGAAAATCGATCTTATAATTTTTTTAAAATTTTTCCCATAATCAGCAAATAATTACGTGACACATATATTAATATCGGGCAAGAAAAAAAAAATCATGCATTATATATTTACATAAATATGATTTAGCCTGTGCAACTTCTAACACTGATTTTTCAGTGAAAATCGATCTTATAATTTTTTTACAATTTTTCCCATAATCAGCAAACAATTACGTGACACCTATATTAATATCGGGCAAAAGGAAAAAAAATCATGCATTATATATTTACATAAATATGATTTAGCCTGTGCAACTTCTAACACTGATTTTTCAGTGAAAATCGATCTTATAATATTTTTACAATTTTTCCCATAATCAGCAAATAATTACGTGACACATATATTAATATCGGGCAAGAAAAAAAAAATCATGCATTATATATTTACATAAATATGATTTAGCCTGTGCAACTTCTAACACTGATTTTTCAGTGAAAATCGATCTTATAATTTTTTTTCAATTTTTCCCATAATCAGCAAATAATTACGTGACACATATATTAATATCGGGCAAGAGGAAAAAAATCATGCATTATATATTTACATAAATATGTCTATGTCTCACGGAAGTTTTGTTATTAAAATTACATAAATATGATTTAGCCTGTGCAACTTCTAACACAGATTTTTCAGTGAAAATTGATCTTATAATTTTTTTACAATTTTTTTCCATAATCAGCAAACAATTACGTGACACATATATTAATATCGGGCAAAAGGAAAAAATCTTGCATTTAAGGGTTAAGCTTAGAATAAATTAAAAAGTGGATAAATTACTGCCTTGGGTGAGATTTGAACTCACGGCCTCTGGAAGTCTCACCCAAGGCAGTCATTTTCCCACTTTTAAATTCACCGTAATTCACCTGATAGCGACCTGCAAAAGTGGAGAGAGACGCTACAAGGAATCACTTAACATTTCACACATTTATTAAGCACTTCCCGTTAGTTACCGATGTTTGTTTAATATGTTGTATGTTATTCATAAAAGCGTCCCATCCAGCAGAATACATCTCTTGTATACACCGTTAGATGCATCTGCAGCAGATTTATACGCGAGTCAGATGTGGGCGAGCATTGACGAGACATGTCGCACAACTCGCACATGACTTATAATTTTAGTTTAGAATTACGAGGATTTGGTATTTAATGCCTTGCTTACCTTATTGTGCTTATACAGGGATCGGATACCGGTATTTTTTGTATGGGAACGAAAACGGTAACTTTTCGTTCTTTGTTAATTATTTTATTTCTAATTGGGCAATCTGAATACGAAGTCGTCACCTAAAACACAACTGAGTCCTACATTTCTAGTATAAAATAATTCGAAATATTTGATTATTTCGAAGTTTTTTTGGCTTATTGTGCGTTCTTTTCCTTTGTCCATTGCCGTTTTTTGAAGTTTTCTGTGTTTTACGACAATAAATGACTTAAGCTTAGAATAAATTTAAAAGTGGAAAAATTACTGCCTTGGGTGAGACTTGAACTCACGGCCTCTGGATTCAAGTCTCACCCAAGGCAGTAATTTTTCCACTTTTAAATTTATTCTAAGCTTAATAGCATCGATCGCAGACGTTTCTGCTTGTTAAAAATTAATAAATGACTTTTCTTTAATAAAGAAAGGACGCTGAGCACAAGAAATTTCATACTCGTCAGTTTCTATCTCTATCGCTTCGGGTTTGTCTCTGTTTTTTCTTTCATTTATGTATACAAATATTTAGCCGTCTGGGTCAAAATTCTTTTCGTTGTCTTCTTTTTTGTCCCCAAAAAATGTGACGGAGTGGACCTTTTTGTATCGGGTGAAATTTAGTCTATAATTTTTCTCAAGAGAATTATAATCTACAGCTAGAAAGACATGCAATAGCACTCAACTTTTTTTATTTATTTGATAAAGGATGAAAATAGAAGCGTGACAGAGTTGTCAGAAACAAAACAACGAAAAGAATTTTGACCCAACTACTACATTCAAATAATAGTCTTACCTAAAGCAGGCGTGTCTCACTCCGCGCTTTCGTCGCGTCGCTACAAGTACCTGCGGCCACCTCAATTTTGAGGTTTTGTCGTAGTAATTGCCGCACACCGCTATGGAACGGACGCCTGCACGCGCTTGCGCCGCGTTGCGCGTAATAGTCGCGTACGCGTTTTGCTAGGCAGTGAATCTTCTGTACCTACTATTTATATATTCTGTGCCTAAACGAAGTTATTCGAGTTAAAGGACCATACTCGGGAGCTTTTGGACTATAGTTGTGTGGTTTTACGGTATTTTTCTACATGAATACTCATCCTTCATTTAAATTATATCAACGATTTGGCTAAACGCAGCCAGTTGTGCAGTTTCCCGTTAAAGCCTAACTGGTTATCGCCACGGTCCGGTGGCTCGGTGACAAGTTTGAATGGAGTAATTCGGTGACAATTAACAGTATCATTGAACTGAATATATTTTATATATTGCAAATTGATATTACCAAATGTTGTGTTAAACAGACCGTACGTACGACCGTAAGAGCAGTTACCATGATTCACGTAGTACATCGACAAACAACAAACAAAAAAAAGTATCGAGATGACAAATGCTACGAAAAGTCACGTGACTATTTCCATATTCAATATCAATTCAATTTAAATTTCTTTATTCATAACGAAAGTTACATATCAATTTCATTATACATATTTACATCTTATGTCTATTTTAAATATAAAATAGACATAAGATGTTGTTAATAAACAACAATAAGTATTCCATTTTAATAATCACATAACATTGTTTTTATTCATAAATTCATCTAATGAGTAGAACACCTTATCTATTAAATACTGTTTAAGCTTACTTATAAACAAAGATAGATATAACTCCGTAATAGATGGATACAGTCTTGATACAGTCTAAGGACAAAACGTGCCTCGAAAATCAAGAAAATTTGATTCTCGTTCAGAGGGCGCTACTAGTTATGGCCTACAGTCGTATAGATGGCGTTGACGGTTTCGTTTGTTATTTAACAATTTTAACGCATATCAGTGAAAGAACATGGGTCAAAATCATAAAAATAATTAATGCAAATAAAAAAAATCATTTATTTTAAAATTATTTAAATACATATTATAGTATTTTTATAAATCTTCATTTTTAGTTTTAAAGTGTGTCGACAGATGGCAGTGAATTTACTGGGGTTACAAAATTTACTATGACAGTACCGCTCTAGTATAAGTTACTCTATGCTTATAAATATTATCTGATAAATCAGCTGACTTCAAATTATTTGGCAAACGATTATAGATTCTAGGACCTATGTACCACACACATACACACATACATTGCTTAAACATACATACATTATTTAAATTGCGATTGGCGTTCTCTATCAACGATTATCATCTTGACTAGGCCCCCAGGTCAGTGGCAGGACTACATATAGGATGGCAATACGGGAAATATGCCATAGGGCCTCAATGTGATCGAGAGATCGTGAGCACAGGCCCCCATTGCCCCATAGAATTTGCCATGAGTCTCAGTACATACTTTAGGCCACTGAATCAGGATTTTTAGAAGTATATATGCTTCCTTATTAATGATGATAAGTGAGAACCTGTAATTGGCTCTGTAATTCTATTGTAGCTTTACAAATGTTTATAGCTGTTGGTTTTCCATGTATGAAATAAAAATAATAGTTATTTGTTATACAAGAGTGCAAAGTTGTATTTTACCCGCGAGTGTGGAATTGATACACGAGCAAGCGAAAGGATTCTATAGTTGATCCACGAGCGTAGCGAGTGGTTCTAAAATAGAATCCTGAGCGTAGCGAGTGTTTCAACACACGAGAAGTAAAATACATTTGCACCCGTGTGTAACACAAAACTTTTCCCCTCACTATAGCGAGGAAAGTGTAACATCCACAGGCGTTAGATCATCTTCATCACTGGAATCACTTATTTTTTTACGATAATACGATATTATAACCGAAAACTCTGGAAGTTGTGCATTTTTACGTGTCGGAGCTGGTGAGAAAAATTTTGTTGACAATGTTGACATTTCTGACGATGCGTTTTGAAATTGCATCGACTCAACTTGTGCGTTCAGAATTACATTCAACATCATTTAAAAAAACAAATGTTTCTTATGGAATTTAAGGTTTATGACTTAAAATCATTAAATAAAGCCAAATTTGGTATTTTTTATTAAATTCTCAAACCATTTATTTAATGATAATTAATATCGAACGAACCATTATTATGAGCGTTTTACGTTTTGTTATCTGTCAAAAGCTACTTAAACATGCTCCATCCAAGGTCAAATTACTTTCCCCACTAGTGGATAAAATGCGTTTTTCCCCGCTTGTTTTAAAGGATAAAAGACGGCTTTCCGAGCTAGTGAGGGGAAAAATAAATAATAACTTTGTAAAAAAATTGACCTATTCTCCAGTTGAACTCCACTGGTAAAAACGTTTACAACAATATATAGGCATTTTATTTAAAAATAAACTTATTTAAAATAAATCGCCTCAGACACCCGACAATATTCCGGAATGTTCCCGATGCGGCTAATGCCCGTAGATTCCCGCATAAAACGCTGTCGTGGTGCAATTTCAATGGCGCTGCCAACATTTTCTTCGCAGATAGCTTTTAATATTCGTTCCACCTGCGAACGCGAGTTACAGGCGGAAGCGGATTAAAACTTAAACTGTCCTTATGAAAAACGCAACCAATATAAACTACGTACAAAAAACACACATTAGAAGATTCTGAAGCGACCACACCAAAAACGCGTACAGATGTAGTGCATAATTATTTTCCATCGTATTTTCTCGGAAACGTTCGTATTTGTGATGCTACTTCAGTCAACCTCAGTACTCTTTGTATCGAGACTGACTGAAATAGCAAGACACGTTCGTACGTTTTCGTGAAAATACGATGAAAAAATAATCACGCAGTACATCTGTAACGTAAGCATAATCAATTAACCGTGAAAAAATGGGAAACAAGTTACGAGGAACAGTATAAAATTATGCGATAAATTTATTATGCGGAGAAGGCGTTAAAAACGTTAAACGCCATTTTCACCCCATAGTTTGATTAAAAAAAAGTTTACGCGATAAAATTCTATAGGTACCGAGTACCGAGACGATCCCCAAAAGAGCGTTTTTTGCCATGCTTTTTATGTGACTTTTGTGTTATTTCTAGTCAGGATCAAGAGCCCTTTTCATCCTTATAGGGGAAAAAAAAGTGTCCCAAAATTTCTATACATTTTTCAAACTTCCCTTTTTGTTACCGCCATACAAAGTATATGGGGAAATGGTAACACAATAAGAAAAATCCTTGGGATATTTTTTTTATCCCATTAGGATCGAAAGAGCTCGTGATTCTGAGTAGAAATAACACAAAAGTTGCAAAAAAGGTCGCATAAAATAATGGCAAAAAAAAGAAACGCTCAAAAGCCTTACTTCCCCGCTCTCGCTTATACCTTGAACCACGTTTGCGGTGCACTCGTTATGGCATATTTGGCGGAAGCTAGCGCCACGCCGCGGCTCCGCCCGACTTCCTTGCACGACACTTGCATCCGTTATGACGGGATTCTACCTATCTCTAAAGGTGTCGTTTCAATTTGTAATCATGTATGTATAACGTGATAGGAAGAGGCTGGAGACTCTTGAGATGTGGTGCTGGCGTCGAATGGCTAAGATCAGTTGGACTGAAAAAAAAAACCAACGAAGATGTTTTACGTATTGTAGGAGAAAAGAGGACTTTGTTAAGAACTAGATAATAGAAGAGGAAAGATGCTTGGGCACCTGATACGACACGACGAATTTATCAAAAACATCATAGAAGGGAAAGTTGAAGCAAAGAGGAAGGAGGGAAGACCAAAGAGAGCGTACATGCATCAAATAAAGGAAAAACTCAACGTCGTGTCGTATCAGGCTGTCAAAGAGAAGGCAGAGGACCGCGAAACATGGAAATTGCTCCACCGACAAGAGACTTACTCTTAAGTATATGATGATGATGTATATGTATACTCTTTATTGTACAAATACAAAACACAGAACACAATGTCACAGAATAGGCAGTACAAAGGCGAACTTATGCCTTTAAGGGATTTTCAATGCAATTTGTAATCATATATGGGCAGCCGGGGGCTAAAGCAATATTTACAATGATACTTGAACTCATTCCGATTTTATTCGATATTATTGATATTTGACAGGCCATCTTGTGAGTACATTGTAGATCTTGAGAGAAATACTTTAAGTCAGAAAGGAAGTACCATTTTGTACCATTTGGAGTTGAAACTCTAGGTCTATGAGGTCCCAGCGCGCACAAGTTGTTTGCAGAAATCGCGAAGCGTCTGGTTGACGTAACTGGTGACCGAAGAGCTGGCGGCTTCCTCGCACAACGTATCAGCATTGCGATACAGCGAGGAAATACCGCCAGCATCCTTGGTACAATGCCTCAAGGACCTATTTTAGATTTAAGCTAGTTATTAATTCCTATTCCTATTCCTATTCCTGGTTCTATTTTTTCTTTAAATATTTCTTTGTAGTTTTACATGTATGTAAAATGTATAATTTTGGTGCAATAAAGAATATTTACTTACTTACTTACTTACTTACTTAATTTAGTTGAGTAGTACCACTGTATAGGTATACCGGATGTTTTCTACACGAGCAAATAATTAATTAATTTCATACAAGCAATATTGGCATATTGCGAAGAAATAAGAAAGTAACGAAATAGATAAGAATGATTTTAAGTCTCTCTACATAAATTATTCGGTCGGTACCATTATGTTTTAACGTATTTTCTTATTAAATATACCTAGTAATTGTAATTTTCTTTTTCACAATAAGACTTATGAAAACTAAAAGTGAAAATAAATAATCGAATTTCTTCAATTCTCAAGGGAACAAAAATAACAATGAAAGACAAGGGTGAAATCTATTACAAGTTTCTTTTAGACTTAAATTGTCTTCAAAATCGTTTCTTTTATTGAAAGTCTTTTCTTAGCTAATATTTTTTTTTCTTGTAATTGGAGGGTTGGTAATTTAAATTACTCTTTTAGAGAAATCAGTCTTAAAAATTGTGATAAAAATATTTCGGTGTAAGGTAGGTATTTATATTTATAAGTATAAGACCCACTTCTTGCTTCCAAAAAGGTTTGACTCAGGCGCCAATTCGATAAGTTTAGATAATTGTTATTTAAATAATAGTAAGGTATATCTCTTGTCTGCTAGAGTTAAATAGTAAAAGTTTCATTATCAATAGGAATGTTGACTGTATTTAAAATAAATGATTTCACACCATGCATGAAATAAAGCACCAGAATAGTAGCAGTTATTTTTAGACACAATTTTTATTTTATAAGTCGAAAGAACTATAAAGAGTAGGTAGTTTGACCGTGACGTCATTTGCTAGTAAATCATATAAATTCCACAGTGGCAAATCGAATAAAGAAACCGATTTGACTGTAGTCATACATATACATATATGTCGTTAGCCCGGTCACTTCAGGTACCTAATGATAATGCGATGGTATTCGCTCTATCACATACATTTTTTGTCACTTGCCATGACATCTGTGCAAATCACATTGTTGTCGTTTGTCGTTCAACGACAGAACGTCCTAACCTTGCACTTGACAATGGCGGCGGAACTGATGCGCGCGAAAAGCGGAACGCGCCATTGTGCAAATGTGCGTACGCGTCACGTCACGGCTCGTTGGCCGACTTTGAAAACATATATTGTAAGGATCTGTAGTAAAACTCCACAATATGATAGAATATATAGTTTATTTTATCACTATTACAAATATTCCCTATAATAACTTTAGTTGAACACCGTTCGCTTGTCCGAAGCATCCGAATCATACGGTGGTTAAAACCAGAATGCCCGCCATGCCCTCACTTCCCGCCAACACCAACCTGTCAAAACTGACAGCCAATTTCTAACCGATATTAATATTACCCTCGAATTATTAATAATTCAGTCAAATCACTTTACACTGATCATGGCCATGACTCAGGAACAAATATCTGTGCTCATCACACAAATAAATGCCCTTACTGGGATTCGAACCCAGGACCATCGGATTCACAGGCAGGGTCACTACCCACTAGGCCAGAGTGGTCGTCATTCTTAGGTTTCTTAGTGCCCGTAAAGCCCGTCTTTAGAAATACGTATGTCAATGCTCTTATCTGTGTTAGTCTAGGGTCAGACACACACTCCCCCCGCGGGTTGCTCACCTTGTCGTGGTGGAGGGGCTTAGTAACCGTGGCTTGGTCACCCACGGTGAAGCGAAGAGGCAACCAGGGCCGGCCTGTTTGGGTCGCGGGCTGGCCCGAGGAGGACGCTCCAAGTGGGCTGGTTTAGCCCGCTTGTGTTGCGCCGAAGGTGGACCGTCGAGGAAGAGGAGTGTCGGTATTGCGGTAAGCCGTTCTCCCTATCCTCGGCGGCCGAGGTGGGATCGCAGGGGAAGAGGAGTGATGTTATTTCGATGCGCCATTCTCCCTATTCCCTGCGAACTTGGCGGGGCCGTTCCGCTGTAGCGGCGTTGGTGGGGCTGCAGAGGAAGAGGAGTGTCGGTGTTACGATGTGTCGTTCTCCCTGTCCTCTGCAGCCGAGTTAATGTGGTTTTGCGGCAGAACCATAGACCTGATCTGTCGCCGGGCGCCGGGGAAATTCCTGGCGCCCGTGGCTTCCTTGTGGCGGGCTCGGGGGGGTCCGCTACGATACAGAATGGAAGCCGAGGAGGAAGGCGCGTCTTACCATCTGGCGCGCCTAGCGTGAAGGGCCTTCGGGCATTCGCGAAGGAGCCGCGCTCGTGGGCGGCTGCCGCCGGTGGGGTCGCAGATGACAAGCGCAAGCGTTCTTGTAACCCCACCAATAGGGCGGCGAGGCGGCATATGGGGTTTTTTTTTAGTGGGTACACCGTGGGCCTCATTAGCCTAGTCGGGAGTCCCACATAACCACTCGGGTCACCCCCCGCACCCGGGTGGTATGCGTAATGCATTTTTCCCTCCTAACAAAAAAAAAAGGGTCAGACACACACTAACTCGACAAATAAATGGAAATACAAAGTCTGACAAAAAAAGTAAATAGTTTCTAGTGTATGTATGTTTTTTATCTGTTTGTATTTTTAGTTCCACTTTTTTGGGAAATAGCGATGACTACGTTACCTTTATGTAGCCTAGTTCCTTTAAATTAAATGATATATAGGTACGAATTTGCGGGATTGTTTTATTTTTTTAATTTTATTATTAATTATAATTTTATTTTTTCTTAGCACTATCTTAAAACCTCTCTGATAGAACCCATCATTTGATACATAAACAATAATTTATCACACGCGGTCCTATCGACCCCAATCTCCTCTAATAGGCGTAATGCCGAGGTTATGTCTCCCATTTGCAACGGACCCCGGTGCCCCCAATTTGGGCGTAGGGTAATGAGGTTTAACCCTTTCGAAGGGGTTCGAAAGTTATTCTTTTTCTTCGCTAGATAACGCTTCTATTCGTTAAGAGCTGATAATTTACATTCTAATTCATAAGTAAAGATAAAGAAATTTCTTCAAACAAAAAAGTCACTTGACACTGACATATCTAATCCATATCGTATCTAGACGTAATATTTGTCATATCTTTAAGTTCGAATCGGGCCGAGTATCTCGCCCGCGAGATAGACTGCCCGTCTTTTTCTAACTGTATTAATTTAAGAGGGACGGATAGTCTATCTCGTGGCGAGATACTGTCGCGCCAATCATGTGCTAGCCCGGCAGAGTAAGATATATGTACCCAAGAATTTTATTGACTTTTTAATTGAGATTAGATTTTTTTACTGTCTAGACAGCCTAAATATTCGTAATTATGTGCCATTTTCAATACTTCAATAATCAACCTTATCGACAATTGACAATGTGGTACCTTTTGGTTGAAAACGTCACATATTAAGAATAAGGAAGTTATAAAAAACTTTAAAATATGTTCAGGAGCTATAAAAACGGAGTCACTTTGTATGGCAATTCTATATGACCCGTTTTGATTGCTCTAGTGTATACTCACGTGGACTTTTTAATTTCAAGCCCTTATTCCGTTACCCTGTAGGTGTGCGCATCGCGTACATACCTGTAACAAAATGAGAAAATTAAAAAAAGGAATACCGGCGTAATTGCATTCCGGAGAGAGCTTGGGCGTAAATATGTAGATACTAGCTTTTGCCCGCGACTTCGTCTGCGCGGACTAGTAACAGCAGCTAAAGTAAGTATAGCGCCTGGAAAAATTCTCATGGCAATCATTCAATTTGAGCATATTATGCACATAAATTAGCAGGCATTCATTAATTATCTCAATTCCACCCCGCTTTTCACTTTCTTAAGGGATGATTTTTGGGATAAAAACTATCCTATGTCCTTCTCCGGGACTCAAATTATCTCTATGTCCAATTTTAACTAAATTGGTTCAGCGATTTAAGCGTGAAGAGGTAACACACAGAGAGACAGACAGACTTTCGCATTAATCGCACTTAAACTATCGTGAGACATATTTCAACGCGGCATATTGTGGCGGCGCGGGCAGTGCACGACGCACAACCGCCGCGGACACTCGTGCCTGAGGAAGGATTCCCAAAGAATCCAAAACATGTCGCCAAAAGCGACTAAAAATAATAGTGAGTAAAAACCGTACTGATCTAAATATTTTGACTTTCGCATTTATAATATTAGTATATGGAAGTATGGATATAGTAAACATGCATGTGGATACATACATATAGCTATGTGTGCAAGGTGTATTTGAGTAAGTGAGAATAAATAAATATCAGATAATTGCAAAAAGGACTGAAATATTCCAAATTTTCCGAATTCACTATAAGTTATTATGTACCTACGAGTGAACTTAAAGGCCTAATATTACCTAAGTTATCAAAAATTATATGCAATGTTAATGCGTCTGAATCTCAAAAGAATTTAAAAGCTGAAATTACGAATAATAGGGTTAAAAACTAAAAACTGTGTACTTAGATCTTTTTTTACAATTATTTGGAAAAATGAGTTTTAAATAGGTATCTTACTAGGTGATTGTCAATACGCTGCGAGTAATATCAATAACTAACAAAATGTGCCATTTTCAACCAAAAGGGTACTTATTGTCGCTTGTCAGTAAGGCGCTATTTCCATATAGCTTCAATTAGAAATCAACCTTATCGACGAGCGACAATGTGGTACCTTTTGGTTGAAAACGACACAAATTATTTCTTGTAGAAACGTCTTCAAACGATACCACAAAGCTTAGAAATAAATGAAAAGTGGAAAAAACACTGTATCGAACGAGACCAACAGTTTTTGAAAGATCAAATGCCCCTTTGGTGCTCTAAATTACAAATATCAATAAAAATTTAGTCCTATTCAGTCATTCTAGCAAAAAATGAGTCCTTAACAATATTAGTATATTTAAAATAGATCTCATGACATAGTAGAAAGACGTTTTACAAGTAAAATAGCGTTTTCGTGTACCGTCTGCAGTGTTAGTACATGAGGTAAACTAAACACCAAGACAATAGCGTCTCTAAACACTAAACTAAAACGTAATTATCTGGAAGACGGCCTCAACTAACAAACAGGTTTAATTTAGTTAGCACTGTGCAAACCTCTTGGTTATCCGTCATTGTATGTCGCTAAACTCGCAACACAGTAAATTTAGTGCTTGCAGTATGTTAATCATGTGAAAAACTGGCCAAGTGCGAGTCGGACTCGCGCACTAAGGATTCCGGATTACGCAAAAAACGGCAAAAAAAACACGTTTGTTGTATGGGAGCCCCACTTAAATATTTATTTTATTCTATTTTTAGTATCTGTTGTTGTAGCGGCAACAGAAATACATCATCTGTGAAAATTTCAACTGTCTTGCTATCACGGTTTATGAGATACAGTCTGGTCACAGACGGACGGACGGATAGCGGAGTCTTAGTAATAGGGTCCCGTTTTTACCCTTTGGGTAGGGAACCCTAAAAAGGGTGCCTCATACTCCACATAGTCTTCGCAAAAGATATAAGACGGGGTGTACGAGTGTTAGTTCATGTTAGAGGTAAACACCAAGACAATAGCGTCTCTAAACACTAAACTAAAACGTAATTATCTGGATGACGGCCTCAACTAACAAAAAGGTTTAATTTAGTTAGCACTGAGCAAACCTCTTGGTTATCTGTCATTGTATGTCGCTAGACTCGCAACACAGTAAACTTAGTGCTTGCAGTATGTTAATCATGTGAAAAACCGGCCAAGTGCGAGTCGGACTCGCGCACTAAGGATTCCGGATTACGCAAAAAACGGCAAAAAAAACACGTTTGTTGTATGGGAGCCCCACTTAAATATTTATTTTATTCTATTTTTAGTATCTGTTGTTGTAGCGGCAACAGAAATACATCATCTGTGAAAATTTCAACTGTGGTGCTATCACGGTTTATGAGATACAGTTTGGTGACAGACGGACGGACGGATAGCGGAGTCTTAGTAATAGGGTCCCGTTTTTACACTTTGGGTACGGAACCCTAAAAAGGGTACCTCATACTCCACATAGTCTTCGCAAAAGATATAAGACGGGGTCTACGAGTGTTAGTTCATGTTAGAGGTAAACACCAAGACAATAGCGTATCTAAACACTAAACTAAAACGTAATTATCTGGAAGACGGCCTCAACTAACAAAAAGGTTTAATTTAGTTAGCACTGTGCAAACCTCTTGGTTATCTGTCATTGTATGTCGCTAAACTCGCAACACAGTAAATTTAGTGCCTGCAGTATGTTATCCTGTGATAAACATTACGGAGCAAACAAACAGGCTTAGTTTAGTTAGCACTGAGCAAACCTCTTGGTTATCTGTCATTGCATGTCGCTAGACTCGCAACATAGTAAGTTTAGTGCTTGCATTATGTTAATGATGTGAAAAAAGTTACGCAGCATACAAGCTGTAGTTTAGTTAGCACTGACCAAACCCTCGGTTATCTGTCATTGTATGTCGCTAGACTCGCAACATAGTAAATATAGTGCTTGCATTATGTTAATCATGAGAAAAACGTTACGCAGCAGACAAGCCGTACTTTAGTTAGCACTGACCAAAACCCTTGGTTATCTGTCATTGTATGTCGCTAGACTAGCAACACAGTAAAAGTGCTTGCAGTATCTTATCCTGTCATAAACGTTACGCAGCAGAAAAGTAGGTTAAGTTAGCACTGAGCAAACCTCTTGGAACTGTCATTTGTATGTCGATAGACACAGTAAATTTTGTGCTTGCAGTACACTGTTGTCCTGTAGAAAATACTACTCAGACAGCGTCGTGAATGTCGTAATATATACACGGTGCCTAAAAAATAAGTGCATTCCCGTTGCCTACTACCCGTCGGGTAGTACCCGATTAGCGTAACTCGCAATAAAAAAAAGTCAAAAGCATTTATTTGTTCAACATAGGTAAGGTACATAAGTACAGGTCTCACATAATCATTGTATCACTATGTTGTGCCGTAAGGCGTACAATTTTCCATTTATGGACTGTGGCTGCATGCTGAGCACAGTTAACATTACTTATCAAAATCATCTAACAAAAATTCACTTACACTATAATATGCTTTGTCAATTAAAAATTTTAACAACTTACTTTTAAAACTAATCATGTCATTACCACCAACAAAAAAAAAATAACCATACTTTGCATGGGGTCTTTCGACCCCCTACCGCAGTGAGCGTGTTAAAGGTCGTATCGGTATATAAATAAAGTACTGTCTGCAATATTCATACTGTGTGCGAGGTAGACCTGTCAATACCAATAAGGATTAGTTCTTGAGATCCAATCACTCACCGATGGAGGGCTTATCGCTTAAACTGCGGACTTAGGACTTATTCGACATTAGACTTATATTGACCGGGATATAGACCTTTTTTTGAGCTCCCGATATTTCGACGCAGTCACTATCTATCCCGGTCAATATAAGTCTGGTGAAACTGAACGTGAATCATACAAAACTGTTATTCGACATTGTTAGAAAGCGACAGATAAGTAAAAGTAAAAAAGTCTAAGGTTAACTACAATATTTTGCTAGCATTAAAATAAATATTGTAAGTAAAAAAGGTTTCAGATTGATCTATCATAGATTAGGTATATAAGTTTTACACATCTTTTACCTAACTTAATTATTTGCCGCAGACAAGTATGCATACCACTACCTATATATGTTCTGCGCCTACTGAATTAGAATAAAGTCAGTAAAAAAATTGTTCAATTTCTAATGTTTTCGATGGTTCTATAGAAATTACTTCAAAACGTTATTCGATTTTTACTTTTTTAACAGATTTTTGGGCATTCTAAAACGAGAATCAATGTTTGCAATTATACCCACCTTCATAATAAATTGGAAAACCATTTTCAATACGGACTTTATTGCTCCACAATAAGGTAGCACGTGCCTAGATTTACCAGCGGTAATTAAATTTCATGACCTAAATCTAGATCGAAATAAATCCTAAATAGAGCCAAGTCGTCAGCTTTCGCGATTTCACTGTCGATAAACAAGCGAGCTCATCTCGGGTAATAGAAGGATTAGTGATACGATTTAATATACTGCGTTAGCGATATATTGGATAAAAATAATTATTACAGGCTGATACTACTCCAACTCATATTAAACATGTAATAGTTTGTTGAACATGTGTTGCGAACGCAACCTTTTATTTGTATAATGCAGTAGCTAAACGCAGCCGTCGGGCTCGCTTACTATGCGGAGGCTTATTTAAATACACCAATAGGAGCGCTCCACATATCCTGTATCGCGACCAATTAGAGGCACCTAAATTTAGACTACCTTTTTACCATTCAAAATTAGCTTAATCACTTTCGCATCAGCCTCCATACTATTACCACCACTTCTACACCTTTAACCGTTTTCGTCAACTGTACCTTGTAAAGTAACCAGCACCTATATAATTACACGTTTACTTCAAATCGAAGTCTTTTTATTTGTCGACGAGACCTGCACAGCGGCTACAACATGAACAACTTCCGTTTCAACACGATCAGACCAAAAATGATGAAATTCCAGATTGCGTCCGCTTTTCATAATTTTAACCACATTGGAACTTTTTCGTTTTCAAATACCAATTATCGTCCTAATCAAACAAACGTCAATGGCACAGCCATATACACGCAATTACAACAGGCTAGTAATAACACTTACCGCCACCACACGTTTATACACTCTTGTGGCTAAAAAATAAGTGCATTCCCGTTGCCAAGGAGATTTTGGGATTATACGTTTGTAATTCCTACATATTTATCTTAAAAATAATAAATCAGTAGGTATAGATACAAAAACTTGTCAAGTGACAACCCCGTGCCGACACTCGCAGCTCGGTCATAAAACTGCGGCGCGCAAAGAAGATTCACGGTTCGTGCGCGGTTATAAGTTTCAATTTTGCTTGCAGGCGGCGAGTGTAGGTATAATTTTATAGCTAAATCTGGCTTTTGTGAAGGAGTGAATTTTCTGTACGGTAGTACTATTAGTTATTCTGTGATTATACTGAGTAACTTTTACTATGGGACCAACCCCGAAATCGCTAAAAAAATTTGGCTGTTTCATACATTTCGGCTGGTCCATTTTCTATGGGAGGGTACAATTTTTTTCGCGATTTCGTGGTTAGACCCATAGTAAAAGTTGCTCAGTATAATCTTAATAGGTACTTATATTTTAGCCAACCTGTATAAGGAACAAGTAAATTATAAATCACTTGTCTATTAGACGGATCATACAAATAGTAGTGGGTTTCATTCGACCCCTTTTCGGGAGGGTGTGAGAGGTCCCGACCGCATTCCTGCTGTGGAGACTGTATCCATTCGCGCCTCATCCTTGCACTTCTTATTCGGGCATGCATGCCGTCAACTAACGATATCTATTCTTCCTTCCTTGTTTAATTTTAGCTTAGTAACTAGTTACTAGTAACTAGTTTAGTTTAATTGTAAATAGTATTATTGTGAACAAGTTTGAGAAATAATTAAATTATTTTATTAAATATTTTGATTTATGTTTTTTAAGTAGTCACACTACTATATATAAATTAAAAACTGTAAGAGATGTCATATATTAAAGAAAAAGGTCAAAGACGCCTAGTCTTACTAAGATGGCATATAGTCGAGAAATTGGGACATGGCGTTAGCCGCGATAGCTAAAGACGCCGGTTCGAATCCGGCCTTCACCACTGGAGGGCTTCGTCACTTTTTCTTTAATATATGACATCTATTACAGTTTTTAGTATTATTGTGATTAACTACTTATTAGTAATTTCATTTTTATAGTGTCTTATTGCCATTTCGCACAAATCATGTCACTGATATTTCGTATCTGAATTGATTACCTAAGTAGGCTACGCCTAGTGTCGGAACCGGTACAACCTTCATTGTAAATGCATACATGTACATAATTGTCTTTTAGTTTTAAGACTAGATAATTTTTGTTTCTTCCTAAATCTTTGTGTACAATAAATAACTTATACTTTACTGATGTACTTCTGCCCTGACACATGCATAGGTATTTTGATTTTGTAACTTTTTATATATAATAAGTCTCTATGTAAGTCCACCAACCTGGGCAAGTCTTCCGGACTCCCGCTATTTACTTGCTTTTAAAAACCGGCCAAGTGCGAGTCGGACTCACCCACCGAGGGTTCAACTGTCTAGCTATCACGGTTCATGAGATACAGCCTGATGACAGACAGACGGACAGACAGACGGACAGCGGAGTCTTAGTAAAAGGGTTCCGTTTTTACCCTTTGGATACGGAACCCTAAAAATGAGTATCTAATCTACGCGGTAATACAAACATTAGTTCCTAATTCCGAGCGTGGCCCGTGGTTGAGAAATGCCTAATCATCTACCTATATAAGCACTAGCTATGCTTATACTGAAAGACGTCATACTCCTAAAATACCAAAGATGATAAAGGTTATCTCACATCTGCTTATTTAAGCCAGTTCTCATAATTGAATGCCAAAACTCAAGGTTCACAAAAAGGCCAAACGGTTTTGTGATAAACATCCTTAATCCTTATCTTTACTTAGGTTTTTTTCTGCGCATGTTATGCAAAAACATAGGTAGGTACCTAAGATTGTGATTTCTGAGAAACTAGAATTGTTAGGGTTCCGTATCCAAAGGGTAAAAACGAGACCCTATTACTAAGACTCCACTGTTCGCCTGTCCGTCTGTCTGTCTGGGGTCCCCGGCAAGCTCGGTTCTCCATAAAAACGTAGTTACGCTCTCATCTTAAAACGAGTAGCTAGTTTGCTCTTAAACTTTGTACTTACAATATGATAAGGTGTATGTATGTAATTAGTTTATGTAGCTTCAGATACCATAGTAAAATAAAAAAATACAGCGAATAAGTTTTTCATACAAAATTTGTTTTTCCTCTATTTCGTTTGTTTTATAAACTGGAGCTATATAAACTGACTAAAGACCTAGATATACCTCATACCATTGTATGTGCAAAGTTTCATTACAATCCAACACGTAGTTTTAAAATGAGATCGAAACTCCGTTTGTATGGAAGGTACCGTGAAATTCGGCCGAGTTTGCCGGGGACTCTTAAAGTATTTGCTGTGTTCGTTGTTGTTTTAAGTAGACAAATACGAGCAACGCGAATGCCTATAAAAAGACAGTCATCTGACTTCGAACGAGAATTCAGTCAGACTAAAGAACACATTTCATTGTTTGTTTTACCCTACAAATACTGTCTTGGCATTGGTGTAAAAGACAAGGAAAATAAGTGTTATTTTTCCTCTTATGTTTTTTTTGCCATTGTTTTCTCGACATTATTCTTTAAATATACCAAGTGTATATTCGTAAAATGATTTGTTTCTATGGTTTACGATACATAATGCCTACACTTGTGTATTTCTTTACGTAAAATAATTAAATACTTACTTTGCATAATTTGTGAGAGCCAAGTTTTTTTAAATCAAAGTAATCCAAAAAATCGCGAAAAACATTCTTAGATCCCGCAGCACCTAACAATATCGATAGTCACTTGTAACAGTACTCGCGCGCATTCTTGCGGCGATGCCTGGCACGGGCTGGTACGGTCCTCCGCTCCCCACTACACAAACACCGACCTTAACACCTACCACATACGACTCGAAATAATTAAGCAGATTCACGTCAGTCGGAGCGACAGGGCTCACTCATACATAAACGTAATTTGAACTTTAAATTTCGAACGCTACGGTTCGAATTCGATATCGTTATTTAAGTTGCACACATGGACGTATATAAACAAGCTGCTTCTGAATTTCAACTATATTTCCTTGCAGTTAAAGTGCATTTTTGTTTGGAGTTTAATGAATACAGAATGTAAACATTAAGCAAGTCGTTTAAATGAATGTGTTAGTTTTGTTTGTATGTGGTTTTGCGTGTGAGACGCCGTGACAAACGGTGAATGGCTGATGGATGGAGCCCTTGCAGTTGAACTATTGTGTGATCCATCAAAATTAGGCGTCTAAAGATTACGAAATGATACAAACGAAAGGTAAAGCGGCTATTTAGATGCGATCGGTAATCTAAGTTCATCTTCCTAGGCTGCTATTTAAAACTCATGCACATAAACCGAATGTCATATATGTGTTTATGTCAAATAGTTATGAAAGGACCAAAATTAGCTCTGAACAGTTCGTGTAATATATACCTAATAAGTATGGAATGTTATAATACACGGCTGCTACGTCGCAAGTTATTTTATGCTGAACTTGGCTTGATACACTGCCGCGTGTATAAAAATAAAATAAACATCGTTTATTTCAGACGTAAGTCCATCGGGGTATAGATATCAACATACTAACAAACACACACACTACTTTACTATTTTTTTAAATTTGAAATTAGACCTAGCGGTACATTTTAAAGGGGCCCACTGACTATCAGTCCGCCGGACGATATCGGCCTGTCAGTTGTTCGGAATTGTCAAATTTTTGTTCTAACTGACAGGCCGATATCGATACTGAAAATGTACCGCTGCCCGAAGTTTTGATATTCACCACAATTAACTAAAAGAACTAGAATAGTAGATTGTTAACCAAGGTATGAAAGGCACTCATTCCTGCAGAGGTTGTTTGGCGCTCGAACATAGTGAGAGCGCCAAAAGTCCGAGGCTGAAATGATGCCTTTCACCCGAGTTAAACACTCTACTTTTCATTACGAATACGAGGGAAGTAAAATGCATGTTTTTTAAAAACATGACTACTTAAGTATAAATTCTTAGTGTTTCTTGAACGTACTTTTTCAATTAACAATTTAGGCAAAAGTATCGTTATTTATGGAATGGGGAGTTAAATATCAGAATGGAAATTTTATAACAAATTAATTTAAATCCAAACTTCAATTGCCTATCGTAAAAAAGTAAAAAAAATACGTACTTGGAACGTAAAATGCTCTAGTGTAGAGACGTATCATTTTCTGCACACCTTTTAGAACAACAATGACCCTCTTTCAGAGCATGAGAAATGAAAATATTATTTAATTGCGATAATTTCTTATTATGTACTGTCCTATTTTTGCTACATATACTTACTGCATTTCAATCTATTTAAACTTAAAATATCTTAGCTAATTTAGCAGTGTCCACAAATTATGCAAATATTCTGCAATGATATCATCCTTTTAAAATGTATTGGATATTCTCAAGAAACAATGTTAGAACTATTCGTATAGAAAATGATTGATCGTCTAATTAGTATCGGAAATTGCCACATAAAATTTTATAAATGTGCCAGTATTTCATTTACGGTAGAAGTGAGCAATTTAAAGGAAAATTTTCTAACAATTTATGATATATTTAAACTAAAAACCAGTCATATAGGTACTAAAGAAAAAGGGACCATCCAGCTTATAGACCTAGTATTATGTAGATGTGCCATACGCATGCGCCCGTGAGGGGCATATGCAATGCGACAAAATTAAAAACACGTTTTAACATTCCTGACAACGTCCCAAAAACAACCTACGTAGTTTGGTCGGGTTCATTCAATTCAAAAAACGTCTACGTCACTTAGGACTTCGAAGTAAGCAGAAATGAAAAGTGAGACTATGACTAGGACAAAGAATAATAGAGCTTTCTCTGCTACTCCTACTGAAAGTCCCATAAGAGCATCTCGTTCATTCATCTCCCCAGTCCCCCATTTCATCTATATTATTGTACCTCTATGCTCCAGCTACTGAAGAAAATGTGCACTAGAAGCTATAGAGTTAGCCGCGAAAGATGAAGACGCCGGTTCGAATCCGGCCTTGGCCACTGGGGGGTTGGTTCCTTTTAATGGTACGGAACTCTTCGTGCGCGAGTCCGACTCGCGCTTGGCCGGTTTTTTACTATTGGCTACGTGCGAAGTGCATGGTGGGAGTAAAAACGGGCACTAATTCCTATGCCTATGCCTAATTATACCTATGCTCGAAATGGAATTATTAATTCACGATAACTCTAAAATGCTATTCTATCTTTATAAAATGCTTAATATAACATACCACTTAAAATCGAATCGAAATATTCAATATTTTATAATTTATATTTGTCGGTTAACTTTCTAAGGATGTTATTGTTTGGAAGAATTGTAGGTAAAACTAATGATATAATGATATCATCAGCTTAAAGAACGGATGTCGCCATAATGTCTGTGTTTTTCCAATACAGAATTACATATAGGTATGTATACGCCTATCTCGCAAACGGTTGCCATCAGATATTATATCGGAGCGGCCAAGCCTTGCGCTGCTTAAGATCGCTTTAACAGCTGTATCACTAGAATTGTAGATAATATGTGTTATTTTCTATAAAAAGGGACCTTATTGTCGATGGCGCTTACGCCATTATTAACGATGCTCCGATATAAATACAATGCCGCGCGTCAGCGTGCGGCGTAAGCGCCATCGACAATAAGGTCCCTTTTCATAGAAAATGCCTCAAATATTTTCTATTATTACACACAAACAAAGTGATTATGTAGTGTAGAAAAATAAACAACTAGAATTACCAGAAACGTTCGTGACTCGCGATTTTCAAGGTTATTGATTATCCGTGTACACTTTTTCCCTGTCTGAAGCCTGATGCATCATTACTAGTATTTTCCTTATTTTAGATAACCTCCAAAAACAGAGGTTAATGTTAATGCAACTTTTTTTTGTTGACGAATAATTATTTACTTACGCGTGTGGCCTAGCGATAAAACGTGCGACTTTCAAACCGAAAGTCTTGGGTTCAAAACCCGGCTCGTATTAAGTTTCTTGTAACTTATGTACGAAATACCATTTGATATCTACCGGTTCGTATAATCGGTTTTGGCCTAGTTTCCCCTCTGGATTTCAAGTTCAGACGTCAGCTGGGCAGCTGTATCTGAAAACCTGAGGTCTATTTAGACCAAATCGGACTTTTTTTGTTGCAAATTTAGTGTGCTTAAGTCTTCTTAGAGACTTTTGCCGCAATTTGTATGGAAAAAAATTGAAAAATTCGTGGTTTTTTAAGTATTTTACAATGACCACGGGCTGTGATGGTCAGAAACTTGAATTTAACACGAGCATTTTGTCACAATTAACATATAAAAAACCGGCCAAGTGCGAGTTGGACTCGCGCACCGAGGGTTCCGTACTTTTTAGTATTTGTTGTTATAGCGGCAACAGAAATACATCATCTGTGAAAATTTCAACTGTCTAGCTGGTGACAGACAGACAGACGGACAGTCTTAGTAATAGGGTCCCGTTTTTACCCTTTGGGTACGGAACCCTAAAAACAGCGGACCCTTATTTAATGCACCACCACCCGTTATTTGTAAAACTGGAACGCTTTCAATGGGTTAAAGTGCCTATGTCAATTATTGTTTTTTTTTTCTTTATTTACATACATATACAGTGGTACTACGTAAACGAAATTAATAACTAGCTTATTTCTAAAATAGGCCCTCGAGGCATTGTACCAAGGATGTTGGCGGCATTTCCTCGCTGTATCGCAATGCTGATACGTTGTGCGAGGAAGCCGCCAGCTCTTCGGTCACCTGTTACGTTAACCAGTATTGACATTAGGTCACCATAGACTACGCTTCTTTCGAGAAAAGCTTAAACCACTTAAATGAAGCTGGGCGGGACATGTTCCCAGGCAGAGTGATGGCAGGTGGACCAAAATGTTAACGCAGGCCGCTTTCAGACGAAAGGAGTGCCTGGCGTCCGTTGGCTCGTTGGGTGGACGACATTTGGAATATGTCGGGTCACTTCTGGATGAGTGGCTCAGAATCAGGATAAGTGGCGTACTCGAAGAGAGGCCTATGCTCAGCAGTGGGCGATAAAAGGCTGATATGATGATGATCATAAAAAAATATAGAGGACTTTGGAAAACGCGAAGATAAGGAGAAGGTTATCTCACTCGTGCACTTATGCACCTTGTTTTTTGCAATGCATTCAAGGCTACAGGATAGTGCAGAATATAAGTAGGTACCATAATCAGAAACAGTCGTGACGAGCGTTATTTCAAGGTCCATCTCGTGGTCAAACGTGGAATAATTACTCCATTGTACCTACCTGATTTATTGTCAGTAGAATCATGTCATGAAAATGCTTCATTAAAAATATTTATCAGCAAAATTGAAGATTGATTCTGCCCTCGATTTCGTCTGCGTAGAATGATAATTAAAATTGTACTTAAGTATTATGTGATACTATGTATGTGTGTAAATTTTTATAAGTTGTTGTAATGTTTTCTTTTAGTTTTCAAATGCACCGCCTAGTATCTTTTATGGCCTTAAGGTTGACTGGTAGCGAAAGCCTCATGTGGCATGAAGTTCGCCTTTTGTACATTAAGTTTTTCTTTTGTGCTATTAAAATTTACATAAATAAATCCCTAGATAAATAATTTCCATTATAAAAACTATTTTATTAGCTGGCCAGGGACTCTATCTTTATTCCAAGTTTCATTTAAATCAGCTCAGCGGTTTAAGCATTAGAAAGTAACAGACACAGTTACTTTAGCATTAGCATTTTATAATAGGGACTAGCTACTGCCCGCGACTTCGTCTGCGTGGAAAGATGATGATGTTTGATAAAATGTATCCTTATGTCCTTTTCCACATCTCAAACTATCTCTACACGCTTACCAAGTTTTATCTAAATAAATCACTCTCGACAGTCACTCTCGTATTTATAATATTAGTAGGGAAGCAAGGATTTACGGATTTTCCCGACTTTTGAAAATTAATTTAAAAGTGGAAAAAACACACCTATGCTGGCTATGGTTGAGATCTTGGTGGCTCAGTTGGTAGAGCGCTGGAGTATCAATCCACAGGCCGTGAGTTCAAGTTCCCAAGGCAGTAATTTTTCCACTAAACTTTTAAATTGATTCTACGCTTAATAGCATCGGTCGCAGACGTTTCTGTAGGCCGAGCACATGATTGGCGCTACTGTATCTTGCCGCGAGATAGACTACCCGTCTTTTACTAACTGTATGAATTAAAGGGGGACGGGTAGTCTATGTCGCGGCGAGATAATGTCGCGCCAATCATGTGTCAGCCCGGCTGCTTGTTAAAAACACACCTATCTTGTTTTCAAAGTCGAGTCAAGTACCTCTAATGACATCTACTCGACTTTGACATGCCATATCATTGTGCATCGAAATTTTCCATGCCACGAAGTACTCGCAGCAGGCAAACATCTCACTTGTATGCTTTTAGAGCATTAGCGTCGGTAATAGCTCCGTGTGTACACTAATTAGCGCGTATTAGGGAGCCGCGACGCAAAATACAGAGATACAGTAGGCAAATTATGTTGGATATTTAGAAACAGTCATTTAAAAATTACTAAATTCTCGTTTTTATATCCCAGACGATTAGCAGATCGATTTTTTTTACAAAAGCTAAATGTAATACAGTCAGCTGCAGAAATAGTTGCTGCAAACAAATTTCTATACATGGGGTTTAAGTTGTCTCTGTAGCTGACTGTACATTTTCATCCTTAAAACTAAGTACCTGTACCTTTATACAAATCAGGCGAAAGAAACAACGTAACAAACTTTCGCCCTATATCAATTCTGCCTGCCTTGAGTAAAGTCTTTAAAAAAATTATGCTGGAACAGTTACAGAATTATTTTAAAGCCAATAATCTATTTCACTGCCAACAGTTTGGATTCAGGAAGGGATGTTCTACAACTGATGCTGCTTCAGAACTCATTAAATATATTTACAGCATATGGGAGGATTCTTGCGACGCAATAGGCATATTTTGCGACCTTTCAAAGGCGTTTGACTGCGTTGAACATTGTACTCTTCTATTAAAACTGAAACACTACGGGTTGTCTGCAAATGCTTTAAAACTAATTTCATCATATCTTAGTTATAGGTCTCAAACAGTAGTCATAAATAGAACACAATCTAGCGGAGCGCCTGTCAAATTAGGAGTGCCTCAAGGCTCTATTTTAGGGCCTTTTCTTTTTTTAGTTTATATTAATGATCTGCCCTCCATTGTCGAAAATAGCTGCAAAATTGTTCTATTTGCAGACGATACATCTTTAATTTTTAAAGTAAATAGAAATACAGTTCATACAATGATATTCTTGCGAAAGCTTTAAGCTGGTTTACAAAGAACAACCTGCTAATTAATCCCCAAAAAACCAAGTGCATGCGATTCACATTGCCTAATGTTAAGCTTGACAACAACGTAAATATTCATTTGAATGGAGAGCGTCTGGAGTTAGTTGATAAAACCATCTTTTTGGGTTTAACTTTGGACACAAATTTGCAATGGAGTCCACATATATCGTCATTGGCCAGCAAATTAAGTTCAGCAGCTTTCGCAGTTAGAAAAATAAGGCAGTTGACTGACGTAGAGACGGCACATTTAGTATATTTCAGCCAATTTCATAGTGTAATGGCATATGGAATTTTACTGTGGGGTAAGGCAGCGGATATACAAACA